>NC_051427.1:20589520-20594520 GCF_015228065.2 Penaeus monodon | reverse complement strand
ATCGAAGTATTTTGTTTTTCACAATACGTTTAGAGTAAACATTGTGTTCGATGAAGCGCCCTCTAAGAATGAAAATAGAGAAATTTACGATAGTAAATCAAATCAGAAAAAAAATATTATATACATATATATATATATATTTTTATAATATTATATATATATTAATATATATAATATATATATATATATATATATATTTTTATGATTGATTTAATATATTTATTCTGAACAGTTATGTCTACAAAAACATATAAATGCATAAATATTAGCTGTCATCAGATTTCATAATGATTTTGTATTGATAAGCCTTATCGCTCTGGAGATTTTGCAGTGTTGTTCAAACTTTCACAATTTCATAACCCTGTTTTAATATTTCACTCTTATACTTTTTCATTTCGATATTATGGATTTTTTTCTAACTTGACGTCTTTTAGAGCAAGGTTTGAAAATACCCAATTGGGTGCTTATATTTCTCATATTTCAAAACACTGGCTCATTTGAATCTATATATCCATAGATCTCTTCGTTTATTTGAATAAAGTTATTATTATTATTATTATTATTATTATTATTATTATTACCATTACTATTATTATTATCATCATCATTATACTAATTATCTTCATTATTCACCATTATCATTATCATCACTTACGATTATTATTGCTATTATTATTATTATTATTATTATTATTATTATTAATACTATTGTTATCGTATATAATTAATATTAATATCAGTATCATTTTACTATTAACATTATTACTATCACCATTTCAATAATAATTATCATTATCATTATTATCAGTATCACCATCATTACTAATCTACGTTATTTGGTATAAACGGAGATTACAAGTACAGACTTCCTGTTCATTTATTTGCCTTCACAATAATCAGACGTTTACACAATTACAGGTACAAAAGCCATGTTACATTATGAAACAAACAAACGGATAAAAATATGACTGATATGCTTTATAGAATAATAACATAATTCTTTCTTCTTTTAAAAGGTAGGTTCATGTCTGAGCCGCCGTGGTCACGCATGATACTTGTTTTTTCATGTTGTGAGCTCCCTTTGGGGTGAGTACGTGGTAGGGTCCCCAGTTCCTTTCCACGGAGAGTGCCGGTTGTTACCTTTTTTGGTAATCATTCTCTCTATTTTATCCGGGCTTGGGACCAGCACTGACTGGCTGGCTTGGCCCCCCAGTGGCTAGGCAGGCAATCGAGGTGAAGTTCCTTGCCCAAGGGAAACAACGCGCCGGCCTGTGACTCGAACCCTCGAACTCAGATTGCCGTTGTGACAGTCTTGAGTCCGATGTTCTAACCATTCGGCCACCGCAGCCTTGACGATCATGGGCTTCCATGATTTTTCTTGGCAATTTAGAGCGGTGGTTGCCATTGCCTTTCCCCCCGGTGTTTTTTATCGAGTCACCATCTCTATTTCCGTAGATTTTTTTTTATTAATAGTTTTGGCATGGAAATTACGAATATTTCTCGTTTATTGCGACTATGTCAAAATTCCACGTTTATTGTGACTCTGTCAAATTGAAACGTAATGATGAAACGCAGATTGGTACAAGGTGCAGCAAAAAGACGGGTACATAACAATACAGAAGAAAGGAAGGGAAATGATTTTGCACCGATTTGTGTGTGATACTATTATAGATAAATAAATAAAACAAAGAAAGAAAAATATAAGGATTCAAAGAAATGATAATTATAAAGAAAAAAGTCTATTTTCTTGCATTTTACTCTACAGCAGTAAACTTCAATACACGGTTCATGATCGTGTAATTACCCTACACATGCTAAAAAATATATATGCTTATTTAGAAATCATAGTAGGAAATTAAAGTCCCAAATTATTATTACCTGTCCTATCATACAGGAAAAAAAAACATTATAGAGTGAACTAGAAAAAAAAATGAGTTTTTTCTAAAAAAATATTCGGTTATCCGTGTCACGATATTGATCGTTTTCTGTTACAAAAGAAAATATTTTAGTAGTAGTGGAAAACTATAGTAAAATAAAGAAATTGAAAAAAACTAAATTGTGGAATATGTTTTAAAATATATATATAATATATATTATTATATATATATATATATATATAATTTTATCATATATATATATTATATATATATATATATAAAATATAAATATATATATGTGTGTGTGTGTGGTGTGTGTGTGTGTGTGTGTGGGGTGTGTGTGTGTGGGTGTGTGTGCGTGTGTGGGTGTGTGTGCACGTGTGTGGGTGTGTGTGTGTGTCATTATATATAATATATATATATATATATATATTATATAATATATATATAATATATATATATATATATATATATAAAGGTTTGCCGTGTCTCTGTTTTTATCGAGTCACCATCTCTATTTAACCGGGTCTGGGACCGTCACTGACTTAGGCTGGCCCCGGGTAATAGAGAGAAGATTTCCAAAGGGTACCACCGGCACTCTCCGTGGAAAGGAACTGGGGACACTACCACTATACTCACTCCAAGAGCATCACAAAATGACAACAACAATTAAGTATCATGCTATGACCACGGCGGCTCAGACATGAACCTACCGTTAAAGAAGAATATACATACACACACACACATATATATGTATTCTTCTTCTTCTTTTAACGGTAGTTTCATGTCTGAGCCGTCGTGGTCACAGCATGATACTTATTTGTAGTTTTCATGTTGTGATGCTCTTGGAGTGAGTACGTGGTAGGGTCCCCAGTTCCTTTCCACGGAGAGTGCCGGTGGTACCTTTTTTTTTTTTTTTTTTAGGTAATCATTCTCTCTATTTATCCGGGCTTGGGACCAGCACTTGACTTGGGCTGGCTTGGCCACCCAGTGGCTAGGTAGGCAATCAAGGTGAAGTTCCTTGCCCAAGGGAACAACGCGGGGTCGGTGACTCGAACCCTCGAACTCAGATTGCCGTCGTGCCAGTCTTGAGTCCGACGCTCTAACCATTCGGCCACCGCGGCCTTAAGTATGTATTATGTAGCATACAATAGTGTATGTATATATGAATATACATACACACACACACACACACACACACACACACACACACACACACACACACACACATATATATATATATATATATTATATAATATATACATAATACATATATATATATATATATATATATATATATATATATATATATATATATATATGAATATACATGCACACACACACACACACACACACACACACACACACACACACACACACACACACACACACACACACACACACACCACACACACAATATATATATATAATATATATATACTATATATATATAATATATATATACTAACATAATATATATATATATATGTGTGTGTGTGTGTGTGTGTGTGTGTGTGTGTGTGTGTGTGTGTGTGTGTGTGTATGTGTGTGTATGTGTGTGTGTGTGTGTATGTGTGGTGTGTGTGTGTGTGTGTGTGTGTGTGTGTGTGTGTGTGTGTGTGTGTGTGTGTGTGTGTGTGTGTGTGTGTGTGTGGGTCAAGGGGAAATTTTGTTTTCATGTTGGCATAGCCTTGATTATATTGTTTTTGTTTCTTCTTTTGTTTATTTGTTTGTTTGTGTGGAGTTACGTATGTTTTACTGTGATTATTATGTTTACTGAAATTATGTATTTTATCTTTCACTGTAATTGTAGCAACGTCATTATTGTATATTTACCTCTTGGTGTGTGGCCCATGTTTTTTTTTTTTTTTTTTTTTTTTTTTTTTTTTTTTTTTTTTTTTTTACTGTTTTTGCCTGCGTTTTAAAATATGTCATGTAATTTGAGGTCCATACCTATTTTTCTACTTGTGGCAGAGACGACTGCAGCCGCTCCAGGTCCTCGGCAGTACCTGGTGAGGCTGGCAGAGCATCCAGGAGGAGGAGGAAGACGAGGAGGAGGAAGAGGAGGAGGAGGAAGAGGAGGAGGAGGAAGAGAGGAGGATGGAGAGAAGAAGAAGGAGAAGAAGAATCAGCCTGTCCATTGCCGCCTTTTATGCCACCTCGCTCTCTATTACATTTCGTGTTTCTTATTAATTCTGCTGTAGACTATTTAACCAAATAAAGGCAAGAAAATAGCACACACACACACACACACGCACACACACACACACGCGCACACATACACACGCTACACACACACACTACACACACAGACACACACACACACACGCACACATATATAAGTATACTCTTCTTTTAACGGTAGGTTCATGTCTGAGCCGCCGTGGCCACAGCATGATACTTAATTGTAGTTTTCATGTTGTGATGCTCTTGGAGTGAGTACGTGGTAGGGTCCCCAGTTCCTTTCCACGGAGAGTGCCGGTGTTACCTTTTGGTAATCATTCTCTCTATTTATCCGGGCTTGGGACCAGCACTTGACTTGGGTGAGCTTGCCCACCTAGTGGCTAGGTAGGCAATCAAGGTGAAGTTCCTTGCCCAAGGGAACAACGCGGCGGTCGGTGACTCGAACCCTCGAATTCAGATTGCCGTCGTGAGTCTTGAGTCCAACGCTCTAACCATTCGGTCACCGCGGCCTTGACGATCATGAGCTTCCATGATTTTTTCTTAGCAATTTAGAGCGGTGGTTTGCCATTGCCATAGATAAATAAATTTGTGTGTGTGTGCGTGAGTGTGTACGTGTGTGGGTTTGTGTTAGTATTTATGTGTGTCGGTGTCGGTTTACATACACACACATACACAAGAAATGACATTTTTTTATGTGTATGTGTTTGTGTGTGTGTGTGTCTGTAAGCGCAGATGTAGATGTACATCTACATCTACATCTATATCTACATATATATATATATATATATATATGTAGATATAGATGTAGATGTAGATGTACATCTACATCTGCGCTTACAGACACACACACACACAAACACATACACATAAAAAAATGTCATTTCTTGTGTATGTGTGTGTATGTAAACCGACACCGACACACATAAATACTAACACAAA
>NC_051427.1:20581760-20586920 GCF_015228065.2 Penaeus monodon | reverse complement strand
AGCATGTGCCTTAGACATTCATGACCCCTTAGAGGGCTCTAGACCAAGACAATTTTCAGACTTGGGGGCCTTTAGGAACCCGTTCAGTTGATCCATGCTTGTGGCGAGGGCGTTGAAGTACAGAGCTTTACATAGCTTGGTAGCATAGTCCATATTTCTGGGCTGTCAGACCAAGAAGTCAATAGATGGATGGGCTTCGCTGAACAATCAACAAGATCATTTGGAGATCAACAAGAGCATTTGGAGATGTCGGTACCTATGCAGAAGGACCAAGCTACGTGTCTTCAAGACCTTGATACTGCCAATTTTGCTCCATGGAAACGAAACCTGGACGCCATCCAATGCCTTGGAGTCTCATCTTGATGCCCTATGTAACAAGTCCCTTTGCTGGATCATGGGGTACAGTTGGCAGGACTACATATCCAACTGACGGTTACACTGTGAGCCTGGCCTGTTACTTGCATAATCAGGGAACGCCAAATCAGGCTATATGGGCACCTAGTTCGTTTCCCTGTGGATGACCCTGCCCATCAGGCTGTCTCTTTGCGAGACAACCCTGGGTGGAGGAGGCCTGTGGGACGACCCAGGAGGTCATGGCTTGGGGAGCTCGATGAGACCTGTCGCGAGGAATTAGAGATGGGCCGTGGGCCTGCCTGGAGACTCGCCACGAGGGACCCTCGTGGTTGGAAGCGAAGGGTGGATGCGGCCATGCGCCCCCGTCAGCGTTAGCCCCTTGATGATGATGATAATGATATATTTATGTATGTGTATATATACACATATCGGGGCCGCGGTGGCCGAATGGTTAGAGCATTGGACTCAAGACTGTCACGACGGCAATCTGAGTTCGAGGGTTCGAGTCACCGGCCGGCGCGTTGTTTCCCTTGGGCAAGGAACTTCACCTCGATTGCCTGCCTAGCCACTGTGTGGCCAAGCCAGCCCAAGTCAGTTCCGGGTAAATAGAGATGGTGACTCGAAAAAGAAAAGAAAAGAAAAGAGAGAAAAAAAAAAAAAAAAACACCGGGCGGAAGGCAATGGCAAAACCACCGCTCTAAAATTGCCAAGAAAATTCATGGAAAGCCCATCATCGTCAAGGCCGCGGTGGCCGAATGGTTAGAATATCGGACTCAAGACTGTCACGACAGCAATCTGAGTTCGAGGGTTCGAGTCACCGGCCGGCGCGTTGTTCCCTTGGGGAAGGAACTTCACCTCGATTGCCTACCTAGCCACTGGGTGGCCAAGCCAGCCCAAGTCAGTGCTGGTCCCAAGCCCGGATAAATAGAGAGAATGATTACCTAAAAAAGGTACCACCGGCACTCTCCGTGGAAAGGAACTGGGGACCCTACCACGTACTCACTCCAAGAGCATCACAGCATGAAAAAAACAACAACTAAGTATCATGCTGTGACCACGGCGGCTCAGACATGAACCTACCGTTAAAGGAAATTGCAGACGAACAAGCAGGTTTTCGCTCTGGAAAAGGTACCAGAAACCAGATTCTAAATTTAAAATTGATCATAGAGAAAAACAGAGAACATCAAAAAGACCTATACCTGTGTTTCATCGATTATGTGAAGGCTTTTGATACTGTTGATCACGATATCCTCTGGAATAACATGAACGATATGAAGTTTCCAAAACACATCATCCAACTAATAAAAGCCATGTATGACCAACAACAAGCAGTTGTAAGAACTACTTATGGTTTAACAGAATGGTTCGAAGTCAAACAAGGAGTGCGACAGGGTTGCATTCTGTCTCCGCACCTCTTTAATATATATTCTGAAACAATTATGAGAGGTGCTCTAGAGAATTTTGAAGGAACTGTGGGTGTTGGAGGATACAAAATATCAAACCAGAGGTACGCCGATGATATAGTTTTGATTGCCAGCAGTATCACTGAACTACAACAACTACTAGATAAAGTTAGAGAAGCAAGCGAAAAGGCTGGCTTGTTTCTTAATGCCAAGAAAACTAAGATCATGAAGATTCAAAGATAACCGGCAGTGAACAATGATGAACATGTTACAATCAATGGAATGATTGTGGAAAATGTGAAAGAGTTCACTTATCTTGGAGCTGTTTTAACTAATACATATGATGATTCACCAGAGATAAAAAGAAGAATTACCATTGCCAAAAATGCCACAATTGCTCTCAATAACATCCGGAAAGACCGAAGCATTGCCTTATGGACAAAGCTGAGGTTATTGAACTCATTAGTTTTCCCAATTGCATCATATGGTTCTGAGTGTTGGGTGCTGAAGTAGATAGACAAGAAAAAGATCAATAGTTTTGAAATGTGGTGTTACAGACGAGTACTGTGTATTAGTTGGACAGAGAAGAAGACGATGATGAAGTGCTGAGAAAAATAAATTGTAAAGACCGGCTGTTGGACATCTTGAACATGAGGAAATTAAAGTTTATTGGTCATGTAATGAGAAGTAAAAGTATTGAGAAAAACTTGCTGACAGGGATGGTGATAGGAAACAGAGGAAGAGGCAAACCGAAGACAAGACTGAGCGACAATAAACAAAGATATTGCGGGCCGTCAATGGTACAAGTGGAAAGAAAAGCGTAAGATCGAGTTTAGTGACGAAGAATGGTGGAGAGGTCCACGGCTGCTCAAACATGAGCATACCGTTATTGATGATATATATATATATATATATATATATATATATATTATATATTTATATATATATTTATATATATGTATATATATATATATATTTATATATATGTATATATATATATATTTATATATATTTATATATATATATATTTTTTTTCTTTCTTTTTTTTATATATATGTATATTTGTAATATAATGATTCACCGGAGATAAAAAGAAGAATTGCCATTACCAAAAATGCCACAATTGCTCTCAATAACATCTGGAAAGACCAAAGCATTAACTTACGGACAAAGCTGAGGTTATTGAACTCATTAGTTTTCCCAATTGCATCATATGGTTCTGAGTGTTGGGTGCTGAAGTAGATAGACAAGAAAAAGATCAATAGTTTTGAAATGTGGTGTTACAGACGAGTACTACGTATTAGCTGGACAGAGAAGAAGACGAATGATGAAGTGCTGAGAAAAATAAATTGTAAAGACCGGCTGTTGGACATATTGAGCAGGAGGAAATTAAAGTTTATTGGTCATGTGATGAGAAGTAAAAGTATTGAGAAAGACTTGCTGACAGGGATGGTGATAGGAAACAGGGGAAGAGGCAAACCGAAGACAAGACTGAGCGACAATATCGAAGATATTTGCGGGCTGTCGATGGTACAAGTGAAAAGAAAAGCATAAGATCGAGTTTAGTGGCGAAGGATGGTGGAGAGGTCCACGGCTGCTCAAACATGAGCATACCGTTATTGATGATGATATATACACATAGATGTGTGTGTATATATATATATATATATATATATATATATATATATATATATATATATATATATATATAATATATATATATATATATATATATATATACAACACCATACACAATAATATATATATAAATATATATATATATATATATAATATATATATATATATATATATATATATATATATATATATAATATATACTCGCAGTGACGGACAACCGCGGTGTGGCCTCGGAAAATGTGCACGATCTAGGCCGTTCCCGAGGACCAGCTCGCCGCGCCTTCAACATATTTGATATATATGTATCTATAAGATATATACAAGGATAGACCATATTAGCTCCCTATCCAGGGTTGCGGAAGCGGTCGGCAGCAGGGCATCGGATATCTGGTGAAAACACCTTCGGTTCTACTGATAATGGTTTCACCAAACATATGTCTGGCGTATACAGTGTAACTGTTTCAAAGCGGCAGAGATAGTTCCTCCTAGTTAGTGGAGGACTGCGGGGTTGAGAAGGAGCCTGGGGGATTCCACTCGATTTTTTCTCCTGACAAACTCTACCAATGATTAAATACAGAAGTGATAATTCATACCAACCGCCGTCGACGTGGGTTGATAAAGGGGCGCGTTTTCAGTGGGAACCAGGCTGACTTGTTTAAACATGCATCTGGAAGCCAAAGAAGACAAAGAAAATGTCAATTAGAACCACATTAAAAAACGGAACGTGGAACGTAAGGAAAATGAAGGGATGGGTAAATTTCTACGTCTGTAACCCAGGGTGGAAAGATACAACATCAAATACTAGGAATCAGTGAGACCAATGGAAAAGTATGGAAGTTTCAAACACAAGAAAACAAGACAGTCTTTTTCGTGGAAAAGAAGAAGGAAATTATAGTCACGGAGTTGATATGATCTCACGAACAAAAAAAATGCAAGTGCACTAATTGGGACAGCCAATAAATGACGCATTTTCAAACTACAAGCAAAATCTCAAACATAGTATTATATAGTTTCAACCATCAACAACATTGCAAGTGATGAAGACATGGAAATTTTTTATAACACTCTCCCAAAAAACTCAGACACAATCCCTAACAGAGATGTAAAGCAATTATGGGAGACCTCACGCCAAAGTAGGCAAAAACGATCTAAAAAATTACATCTGTGGAAAATTTGGCGTTGCTTATAAATGAAAGAGTGAGATTTATTGAATCTGTAGTACAAATAACCCATTATAGCCAACACATTGTCCAACACCACCCAAGACACTTTGGGACAGTTGGTTTTCACCAGACAAAAGAACAAACCAAATTGACTACATTGGATTGAACCAGAAATGGAAAAAGTTTTATAAAAATGCCAAGACAAGACCTGGGGCCGATGCAAACAGTGACCACCAATATAAAATATCGACTTTCAATAGACTCAAAAATTGGAGCGTCCAAACAACCTCTATAGCTGCCTACAAAACTCTTGACAAAATTATAGAATTACAGTGTAAACAAATTTGAATACTCATCAAAGTGAGATGATAAAACACCAAATGAGTTGTTGGAACAACAAGAACTCCTGCTGAGCGCTGCTAAGAAATTATCACCAAAAAGAAAAAACAAATTCCCCTGGATATCTGAAGAACACTAAGAGAAAATTGAAGCAAGAAGATGCCTAAAATCAAAGGGTATCAATAATCCAGTTGAAGAAGTAATTTACAAAAACCAAAATACAAAAATTCAAAGATTATTGCAACGAGATAAGGAAAAATATT
>NC_051427.1:20546760-20579260 GCF_015228065.2 Penaeus monodon | reverse complement strand
CCCATAACGGGGCCAACGATCCTTGAAGAATTTCGCTAGTTATTCGTCTCCATGTAGGTGCTCCCTCGTCTTCATCCATTCGAGGAGAATGCCTTTCACTCCACCTAAGTGTTCTAGTTTCAAAAATAGTCTTCGATGAGACACCTTATCGAATGCCTTTGTAAGGTTTAAGTTTACACAATCCACCCAAGTCGTCTATGTCTTGTAATATTTCAGAAACCAAATACTTATTGGAAATCATATGGTGTTTATGAAATACTTCAACCCTATGTTTTCCTAATTATCCTTTCTGACAGTTTACATGCTACACTGATTAACGAAACTTGTCAATAAATTAGAGGGTTTTGTTTGTCGCTGCTCTTATGTAAAGGTGTAACACTGGCGAGTTTCCAAGCCTATGGTCGTTTTCCTTGTCTCACTGAATTTGCGAATATAACAAGTAAGGGGTACATAGTTCTTTGGCACATTCCCTAAGAACCTAGTTAAATTTTTCATCTGGGTATTTCATCTGGTCTTGTCTAAACCTTTCGTAGGTCTTCCATTCAATTTTTTTGAGTTGAGTATTTTCAGCATTATGAATTGCATTTGTACAATTACTTGCCATTTCAAAGAATGAGTCCTGACTGAAATTTCTCATTAAGGATTTTATTAATTTACTCCTCCTTAGTATGACCAATGTTATTGTATCTGATGACGCTAATTTGATCTTACTATTTATGTAATTAAAGAAGAGCTTTGGTTGATCCGCCACATTTACTATGTCCCTTTTCTTACGCTACTTTCTTCTCCTTCGTGGTATAGGTATATTCACTTCTTCCTACTTTAAAACTTTCACATGCTACCTAAAATCTACGTCTTCGGAACCTATTCCAAAGGTGCTGCTTGTTTCTCTCAGTTTCTCATCGAAACACTTTGGGCCATTTCTTGCTTAGGTTTTGAATCATAATAATTTTTTTTTACCTCTTATTGACTTTTTCCAATCCTTTCTTATATTAAGGTCTTTTCTTCCAGGAGTGTTCCCTGTTTGTCATTAAAGAAATCTTTAAGACTTTAAGCTCTCTGGTAATTGATCGTAACCTTTCTTCCCTTACTTTCCCCTTTTTCCTGTAGCCGACAGTATTTTGCGTGGTCATTTTTCCTAAAGAGGAGAGTACTCTATTTTCTAAATATGTTTCCTTTACTCTCGATACATCGGCGTGTGTAGCTTCTTCCATCATTTGAGACTGGCTGCTTGACAAATTGCCTTCAGTCTGCTTAAGTTTCCGTACTCTGATTACTCCATCAACTTTTTCTTGCAGATTCTTTGCTTCGAGTTGTCTCTCGTTACTTTCTACTTCTTCCATCCTTTTCCTTAGTTTTTTTTATTTTTATTTATTTTTAATGAAATATTCCAGTATTCTCTCGCTGAATGATTGTGTTCTTGAGCAACATTTTATACCATTTAATTAAAGTTTACATATTCTTCACATATTTTTTTTTAAACATTCTGCTACCATGCTGTCTACTTTGGCTTCAAGAGCCTCAGTTCTAATGCTGTTTTCACTGGCTTCATTTTCCTGGTCTGTTCGTAGTTTGTTACCCATTAAACAAACATAAAAACAGAGCGGTACTCGTTGCAGTTGACTCTCTCTCAACGTGTGTGTGTTGTTGTTGTTGTTGTTGTATCATTATTATCATTATTATTAATATTTTATACGAAAGTTTCTTTAGATCTGCTAATTAAAATCAAACACCGAGTCACTACCAGTGACCTAGGGTGATTGAAGTTTGAGGCAATGGAACATCAACAAAAACATGCAAAATATGCAGAACAACCACAAATCAAAACATCCAATCAAATCAATTCACGCACACAAAGAACACATCAGATTGATAATGCTCTTCTGAGAACATGTGCTGTGCTTTTTAATACTATTTTTTTTATTTCTTAAAATTTTGGTTTTCCTGGTTTTTGCTCAAAAACTTATCCGTCCCTTTTTTTTAAAAAGGGCCCAATTTGCTCCAATAACAAAAAGGAAAAGTTTTTTTTTTAAATCCCACATCTTTTCCACCTCTTTTTCCATTTTCTTTATATTTTGATATCTTCTAAATGTGTGGGGTTTTGGGGTTTGTGTGTGGTTTGGGTGTGGGGTGAGCGTGTGTGTGTGTTTTTGTGTGTGTGGGGTGTGTGTGGGGTGTGTAAAAAAATTTATTATTTTTTATCATTATCATTATCTTTTCCCCTTATCATTATCATTTCTTTAAATCATCACCATCAACATCATACCCTTATCCATCATCTCATCATCATCATCACATCATTTTCCCTAAATCACCCATCAGCATCAAATATTTTCTTAAAATTTTTAAAAAAATATATTATTATTTATTTCATTAAAAATTACCCTTTTGATTGTATTCTATCATTTTTCTTTCTTTAAGGTCATAAAAAAAATGAAAAAAAATACAAAGCTGAAAAGCAAAAACGTAAGTGTTTGGGTATTTTTTTCCAAATTTAACCCCCAAAATAATTATTTTATGGGTATTTTTTTAAAAAACGAAAGATGACAGAAAATCCATTTTTTTTGCACATTCTGCTGAAGCCCTTTGCAAATAATAAAAATAAAATGTAATATTGCTAAACCCCAGGCCCAAGCTTTTATAAAAATCAAAATATCATTCCCCTCTAAAAAGAAAAAAAAAAAAAGCCTCAGTTCAAAAACAAATGAAAAATGGGACGGACTGTGGGCCCGTGGAAAAACGGGGGGGGCCTTTGTTTTCTTTTAAAAAAAAAGGTTTATTTGTTTTATCTGTTTACGAGACAATTTGCCCCAACCCCGTGTGGCTAAGTAGTTTACATAATAATAATAAAATAAAAATTTAAATAAAATACATATATACGGTATATATATATACAAAATATATATATATAAAATATATATATTTTATATAAAATTATATATATATATATAAATTACATATATATATACATAAAAAATATATAAAAATATAAAATATAATATATAATAATATAATATATAATAATATATAATTTATATGGGGTTGTGTGGGTTTTTGTGTGTGGTGTGTTTGTGTTTGTGTGTGTTGTGTGTATTTTTTGGGTTAACATATGTATTTTAAAATGTATTGGGGTATATATATATTTTATTATATATATATGTATTTTATTATATATATATATAAATATAAAACCATTTATATTTTTAAAATATTATATAAAACATTTTAACAATACATACATATGTATACATACCCCTCCCACACACACCCACACACACACAACACCCACAAAAAAACAACACCACACACATAAAAATATATATATTTTTTTTAAAAATTATTATAAAATTTTAAAATATATATATATATATATATATTTTTATATTTTAAAATATATGTTATATATATATTAATATATATATATATAAATATTTAATATATATTATTTTAATGTATATTTTTATATACCTTTATATATTTTAATATAAAATTTTCTATTATCATTTTTTATTTTTGAAACGTACTTACCCAAACACGGGTCTGACAAATTTTTCCCCGAAAAAAGATAATACAAAAAACCTTTCTTTAATGATAAAAAAAAGGCCTCTTTTTTTACCACGACACCCGTCCGCCCCTTATTCATTTTTTTTTTAAAATGAGGTTTTTTTTCTTTTTTTTTTAGAGAGAAGGGATTTTATGATTTATATAAAAGTTGGGAGGCCTGGGGGTTTTTAGCAATTTACATTTTTTTTGTATTTTTTTGAAAAGGGTTTCAGCAAAATGGGGGCCAAAAAAAATGGTTTGCTGCCCATCTTTCAATTTCGAAAAAGTACCCAGGTAAAATATATTATTTTGGATTATTTGGGAAAAATATCCCAAAAGCACTTACGTTTTAGCTTTTCATTTTTTTATTTTTTTTCATTTTTCTTTGACCTTAAAGATGATAAAGATAGGGAAAACAACTTTTCACAGCAATTATAATGATATAAATAATAATATATTTTTTTTAAAAAAATTATAATGTAATAATTGATGAGATGATATGATGTAAGATGATGATGATGATTGATGATGAAAGATGATGATGATAATGATGATGATGATGATGATGATGATAATGATAATGATAATGATAATGATAATGATAATGATAATGATAATAATAATAATGTTAATTACACACACACACACACACACACACACACACACACACACACACACACACACACACACACACACACAAACACACACACACACATTGAGAAGATATCAAAGTATAAAGACCTGGAAATAGAGGTGGAAAAGATGTGGCATTTAAAAACCAAAACTTTGCCTGTTGTTATTGGAGCACTTGGCCTTGTAAAAAAAAGGTACGGATAAGTTTCTTGAGCAAATACCAGGAAATCCAAAATTTGAAGAAATCAAAAAAATAGTCTTAAACAGCACAGCACATGTTCTCAGAAGAGCATTATCAATCTGATGTGTTCTTTGTGTGCGTGAATTGATTTGATTGGATGTTTTGATTTGTGGTTGTTCTGCATATTTGCATGTTTTTGTTGATGTTCCATTGCCTCAAACTTCAATCACCCTAGGTCACTGGTAGTGACTCGGTGTTTGATTTTAATTAGCAGATCTAAAGAAACTTTCGTATAAAATATTAATAATAATGATAAATATGATAACAACAACAACAACAACAACACACACACGTTGAGAGAGAGTCAACTGCAACGAGTACCGCTCTGTTTTTATGTTTGTTTAATGGGTAACAAACTACGAACAGACCAGAAAATGAAGCCAGTGAAAACAGCATTAGAACTGAGGCTCTTGAAGCCAAAGTAGACAGCATGGTAGCAGAATGTTTAAAAAAAATATGTGAAGAATATGTAAACTTTAATTAAATGGTAATAAATGTTGCTCAAGAACACAATCATTCAGCGAGAGAATACTGGAATATTTCATTAAAAATAAATAAAAATAAAAAACTAAGGAAAGGATGGAAGAAGTAGAAAGTAACGAGAGACAACTCGAAGCAAAGAATCTGCAAGAAAAAGTGATGGAGTAATCAGAGTACGGAAACTTAAGCAGACTGAAGGCAATTTGTCAAGCAGCCAGTCTCAAATGATGGAAGAAGCTACACACGCCGATGTATCGAGAGTAAAGGAAACATATTTAGAAAATAGAGTACTCTCCTCTTTAGGAAAAATGACCACGCAAATACTGTCGGCTACAGGAAAAAGGGGAAAGTAAGGGAAGAAAGGTTACGATCATTACCAAGAGCTTAAAGTCTTAAAGATTTCTTTAATGACAAACAGGAACACTCCTGGAAGAAAAGAACTTAATATAAGAAAGGATTGGAAAAAGTCAATAAGAGGTAAAAAAAAAATATTATGATTCAAAACCTAAGCAAGAAAGGGCCCAAAGTGTTTCGATGAGAAACTGAGAGAAACAAGCAGCACCTTTGGAATAGGTTCCGAAGACGTAGATTTTAGGTAGCATGTGAAAGTTTTAAAGTAGGAAGAAGTGAATATACCTATACCACGAAGGAGAAGAAAGTAGCGTAAGAAAAGGACATAGTAAATGTGCGGATCAACCAAAGCTCTTCTTTAATTACATAAATAGTAAGATCAAATTAGCGTCATCAGATACAATAACATTGGTCATACTAAGGAGGAGTAAATTAATAAAATCCTTAATGAGAAATTTCAGTCAGGACTCATTCTTTGAAATGGCAAGTAATTGTACAAATGCAATTCATAATGCTGAAAATACTCAACTCAAAAAAAATTGAATGGAAGACCTACGAAAAGGTTTAGACAAGACCAGATGAAATACCCAGATGAAAAATTTAAACTAGGTTCTTAGGGAATGTGCCAAAGAACTATGTACCCCTTACTTGTTAATATTCGCAAATTCAGTGAGACAAGGAAAACGACCATAGGCTTGGAAACTCGCCAGTGTTACACCTTTACATAAGAGCAGCGACAAACAAAACCCTCTAATTTATTGACAAGTTTCGTTAATCAGTGTAGCATGTAAACTGTCAGAAAGGATAATTAGGAAACATAGGGTTGAAGTATTTCATAAACACCATATGATTTCCAATAAGTAATTGGTTTCTGAAATATTACAAGACAATAGACGACTTGGGTGGATTGTGTAACTTAAACCTTACAAAGGCATTCGATAAGGTGTCTCATCGAAGACTATTTTTGAAACTAGAACACTTAGGTGGAGTGAAAGGCATTCTCCTCGAATGGATGAAAGACAGAGGAGCACCTACATGGAGACGAATAACTAGCGAAATTCTTCAAGGATCAGTCTTGGCACCGATTATGGTACTATTTTCATCAATGATTTAAGGTCTAACATAAGCCCAGGTAGTGATCTGAATTTGTTTACAGGCGACACGAAGTACAAAAAAAGGATAATAGACAACATCCAAAGTGACATCGCAAAGTTATTCTTTATAGCTGTACTCGGAAAATGGAATTCAGCACCAATAAATTCCATGTAGTCGGTTTGGAGAAACTAAAAATCGTCCACTATACCAATAGAAATTAGGAGATGCACTATTAAACACAACCTTAGAGTAATCATAAACAGGAACCAGAGTCCAAATGATCATATAAATGAAAAGGTCCATAAAATGCTAGGGCTGATTTCCGACATGGAGGGGCCATTCGTGCATGCAGACAAAGATATGGTAAAGAAGATCATTACAGCTATCATAAGACTTAGTCTAGAGTACGGTGCAGTGGTATAGAGTCCACGCTTTAAAAAGAGTGGACAAGCGAAAAAGTTTAAGAGATATGAAAAAATGACTACTTTGCAAGAAAGAAGAAAATGGGGGTGAAGGGAAAGAGTGAACTTGGACAAAGATGACTACAATTTTGAACATAAGAAGGACGAGAGGACAAAGTAGAAACTTTAAAAAGAAGCGATAAAGATAATTCCCAACAGTAAGAAATTGGTAAACCAATTCTAAATTTAATTATTGGGAAACTGCCATCTGGCAGTCTGGACCCTACCAGTACCCCCGCCATGACTGGCTGAGGGCGTGGTCATCTTCTCTGGAAGGGCCGAAAGGGGATCGTTGCGGACTGTAATAACTACCCGTGCGCATTTACATCAGTTTTTTTTTTTTCTCAGTAATGCAGGCCAAAGATTTCTCCCACATTCTTCTGAAAAGATTCCGACGACCACATATGAGGCATCACAGACTAGGAGCAGTCTGGATTCACTCCCTGGCAAGTCCACAATAGACCGAATACTAGCGCTGAGTAATTGTGGAACGCCGTCGTGAGTTGCGTCGTGCAGGTTGATTGCAGCCTACATACGATCTCAAGAATGCGTTTGGATCAGGGCCATGTGAATCGCTATGGGAGATCCTGAGACTCAGGAGAATTCTGACACAGCGTTACTTAGCCGCTAACATAGCAAGCCTTGTATGCCTGCGTACTGAAAAGTGCTGCTAAAAGTTGTGATGGGGGGCTAGCTCAAACTTCTTCCCTGTTAATTCAGGGGTGAGGAAAGGCCTGCTAGTCCTTTTTCACCAACACTTGTTCAGCACCTGTATGACTAGCGATAATGAGCAGCAGCTACTAAGTCAAGTCAGTGTGGAGGAAGACTGGGCAATATCAAGGTCTCCAGACCTTGACTTTACCGCATGATGTGCCTATCCTATCTAAGTCCCTGGAGTCAAATGGTGGTGGATAATTGATGACATTTAGCAATGAGGCGAAGGACCTTAGGCCTAGAGGTTTCTAAGACCAAGACCAATATCAGAAACTTGGGGGCCTGCTTAAGGGAACCCGCTTCAGTAGCATCCATGCCTTGTGGCCGAGGGCGTTGAAGTACAGAGCTTACATAGCCTTGTAGCCATGTCCATTATTTCTGGTGTCAGACCAAGAATGAAGTCAATACAAGAATGGATGGGGCCTTCGACTGAACAATCACACAAGATCATTTGGAGATCAACAAGAGCATTTGGAGATGTCGCGGTATCCTATGCAGAAGCGACCAAGCTACGTGTCTGACAAGAACCTTGATACTGCCAATTTTGCTATGCCCAGATAGAAACGAAACCTGGAAGACCATCCAATAGCCTTGGAGCTCTCTCATCTTGATGCCCTATGTAACAAGTCTCTTTGCCTGCCCCGATCATGGGTACAGTAGGCTAGCGACTACATATTCCAAACTGACGCGTTAACACTGTGAAGCAGCCTGGCCTCGTTACTTGCCATAATCAGGGAAGCCAAATCAGGATATATGGGAACCGTAGCTTCGTTTCCCTAGTGATGACCCTAGCCCCATCAGCAGCTGTCTCTTTGCCGAGTGACAACCCTGGGCTGAGGAGCCTGACTCATGGTACGACCCCAGAAGGTCATGGCCTTCGGCGAGCTCGCTATGCGACCTGTCGCCGAGGAATTAGAGAGGGCCGTAGGGGCCTGCCCTGGGAGACTCGACACGAGGGACCACTCGTGGTTGCGATAGCGACAGGAGGGTGGAGCTGCCATGCGCCCCGTCAGCCGTTAGCCCTTGATGTGATGATAATGATATATTTATGCTATGTGATGATATATACACATATCGGGCCGCGGCCCAGCGGTGCGACCGGATGGTTAGAGAATTGGACTCAAGACTGTCACGACGGCAATCTGAGTTCGAGGCGTGTTCGAGTCACGGCCGGCGCGTTAGTTTCCCTTGGGCAAGGAACTTCACCTCGATTTGCCTGCTAGCCACATGTGTGCGCCCAAGCAGCCCAAGTCAGCTTCCGGGTAAATAGAGATGGTGACTCGAAAAAGAAAAGACAAAGAAAAGAGAGAACTCTCCCCTCCCCAACAAAAAACACCGGGGCGATAGGCAATGGCAAAACCACCGCCTCTTAAAATTGCCAAGAAAATTCATGGAAGCCCATCATCGTTTCAAGAGACCGCGGATTGGCCGCAATGGTAGAATACGGACTCAAGACTGTCACGACAGCCAATAATGAGTTCGAGGGTTCGAGTCACCGGCCGGGCGCGTTGTTCCCTGGGGAAGGAACTTCACCTCGATTAGCCCCTACCTAGCCACTGGGTGGCCAAGCCAGCCCAGTCAGATGATGTCCAAGACCCGAGATAAATATTCTTTTAGAAGGATTACCTAAAAAAGGCTATCCAACGCGACACTCCCGTGCGCGAAAGGAACACAAAAATGGGGACCCTACCACGTACTCACTCAAGAGCATCACAGCATGAAAAAACAACAACTAGTACTCATGCTGCTGACCACGGCGCTCAGACGATGAACTACGTAAAGGAAAATGCAGACGAAACAAGCAGCGTTTTCGACTCTGCGAAAAGGTACCAGAAAGAAAACAGATTCTGAAATTTAAAATTGATCATAGAGAACAAACAGAGCACATCAAAAAGACCGATATACTGATGTTTCATGGATTATGTGAAGGCTTTCTGATACTGTTGATCACGATATCCCTGGAAGAACAGAACGATATGATTACGAGTTTTTTTCCAAAACAATCATCTCAACAATTAAATAAAAGCCATGTATGAAACCAACAACAAGCGCATGTAAGGAAGCATACTTTATGGTTATAACAAGAATGGTTCGAAGTCAAACAAGGAGTGCGACAGGTTGCATACCTGCTAACTCAGCCACCCTCTTTTAAATATATTCATGAAAACAATTTTATGAGAGGTGCTCTAGAGAATTTTTATTGCTCGTGAAGCGACTAGTGGGTGTTGGAGGATACAAAATATTACAACCAGAGTACGCCGATGATATAGTTTTGATTCGCCAGCCAGTATCACTGAACTACAACAACTGACTAGATAAAGTTAGAGAAGCCAAGCGAAAAGGCTTGGCGTTGCTTTATTTCCTCTAATTGCCCCCCCCCATGAAAACTAAGTCATAAGCATCAAAGATAACCGGCAGTGAACCAATGATGAAAAGGTTACAATCCATGGAATGATTGTGGAAAATGTGAAGAGTTCATCTATATACTTGGAGCCTGTTTTAACTAATACATATGATGATTTCACATGAGATAAAAAGAAGAATTACCATTAAGCCAAAAATAGCCACAATTCGCTACTCAATAACATCCCGCGAGAAGACCGAAGCCATGCCATTAGGGCACCAAAGACCTAGAGGCTTATTAGAATACTCATTCAGTTTCCAATTGATCATATGCGTTCTATCCCCCCCAGAAAAACACCCTGAGCTGTTTGGCGATGCTTGAAGTAGATAGACAGAAAAAGATCAATAGTTTTGAAATGATGGTGTACAGACGAGTACTGTGTAATCTAGTGCGACAGAGAAGAAGACGATGATGAAGATGCTGAGAAAAATAATTTGTAACGACCGGCCCCTGTTGACATCTTCGAACAGGAGGAAATTAAAGTTTATTGGTAATGTATATCTAAAGACTAAAAAGTATGAGAAAAACTTGACCTCCTCCCCCGACAGGGGAGGTGATAGCGAAACAGAGGAAGAGGAAACGAAGACAAGACTGGCAGCGACAATATCAAAGATATTAGCGGCCGCTGGCAATGGTACAAGTGCGAAAGAAAGCGTAAGATCGGAGTTTAGTTTACCCTGAAGAGAATGGTGGACATGAGCGTCCACGGCTGCCTCAAACATGAGCATACCGCTTATTGATGATATATTATAGATATAATAGTATTATATATATATAGTATATAAGAATATATATATATATATGTATATATATATATATTATATATTATTATAATAGTATATATATTTTTTTTTCTCTTTTTTTATATATATGTACATTGTAATATAATGATTCACCGGAGATTAAAAAGAAGAATTGCAATACAAAAATGCCACAATTGCTCTCAATAACATTCGTTTTCAAAAAGACCAAAAGCACTAACTACGGACAAAGACTGAGGTATATGAACTCCATTAGGTTCCCAATTGCTTCATTATCGCGTTCTGAGTGTTGGGTGCTGAAGTAGAGTAGACAAGAAAAGATCAATAGTTTGAAAATGCTGGTGTTACAGAGCAAGGTACCACGTAATTTAGCCCTGAAGACAGAGAAGAAGACGAGATGAGGAAGGGCTGAGAAAGAAAAATAAATGTAAAGACCGGCTGTTGGACCATAAATTGAGCAAGGAGGAAATAACTAAAGTTATTGGTCATGTGATGAGAAGTTAAAAGTATGAGAAAGGACTTGGCTGACAGGATGGTGATACAGGAAAACAGGCGGAAGAGGCAAAACGAAGACAAGACTTTTATCGACAATATCGAAGATATTTGCGGGTGTCGATTGGTACAAGTGCCCCCGAAAAGCATAAGATCGAGTTTAGTGAGCCGAAGGATGAGTAGGAGAGGTCACGGCTGCTCAAACAGCAGCATACCGTTAGATGATGATATATACACATAAGATGTCGGGTGATATATAAGTGATATATATATATATATATACTAGTAGTATATATACAGTATAGCAGATAGACCAAAAAACAAAGGAGAACTAAGAGATATATACACACATGCACACACACACACACACACACACACACACACACACACACAATATATATATATAAAATCATATATATATATATTAATATATATATATATACTATATAATATATTATATATTAATATATACTAAATAGATATAATACACCATAAACATAGATGTATATATTATATAGTCAATATATATATATATATATCTACTCATACAGATATATATACTATAATACTATAGTATAATATAGATAGTATAAGTATATATATACTCGCAGTGACGGACAACCGGGCGTGTGGCCCTCGCGAGTGGTGCACGATCTAAGGCCAGTTGCTCCGAGGACCCAGCTCAGCCGCGCCCTTCAACATCTTTGTATATATATGTATCTCATAAGACTATTATACAAGGATTAGCCACATATTAGCCTCCCCTATGCCAGGCGTTGCTCGTGAGCGGTCGCAAGCAGAGGGCAGTCGGTATAATACCTGGTGAAAACACCTTCGGTCAGTCTACTGATAATCGGTTTCACTCTAAACAATATGTCCTGGCGTATTACAGTGTCAACCTGTTCAAAGCGGCCAGAGTATAGTTCTCCTAGTTAGTTTGGAGTGACTAGCGAGTCTTGAGAAGGAGCCTGTGGGCGATTACCACCGACTTTTCTTTTCTCCTGACAAACTCTACACCAATGATTAAATACAGAAGTGAATAATTCATACCACACGCCGTCGAGTCGAGGTATCAAGGGGGCGTTGTCAGTGGGCAACCAGGCTGACAATGTAAAACATGCATCTGGAAGCAAAGACGCAAGAAAAGTCAATTAAGAACAACATTAAAAAACGGACGGGGAACGTAAGGAAAATGAAAGAGATGGGTAAATTGCATACTAGTCTGTAACGAGATGGAAAGATACAACATTCAAATAACTCAGGAATCAGTGAGACCATGAGAAAGTAATGGAAGATTTCAAAACCCAGAAAACAAGACAGAATATTTTTCGTGAAAAGAAGAGGAAATTATAGTCACGGAGTGCTTGATGATTCTCACGAACCAAAAAATGCCAAAGCACTAATGCGGTACCAGCCCAATAAATGATCGCATTTCCCTTCAGAAGTACTGCAAAATCTCATAACATAGTATTAAATAGTGCAAGCCATCAACAAACATTGCAAGTGATGAAGACATGGAAATTTTTTATTAACACTCTCCAAGAAACTCAGACACAATAAAACCCTAACAGAGATGTAAAAGCAATTATAGGCGAAGACCTCACGGCAAAGCTAGGCAAAAAAACGCCATAACTAAAAAAATTACATCTGTGGAAATTCGGCGCTTGGATGATATAATGAAGAGGAGATTTATTGAGATCTGCTAGTACCAAATAACTAATTATAGCCAACACATGTCCAACACCACCCAAGACACTTGATACAGTAGGTCTATTCCACCAGACCAAAGCAACACACAACCAAATTGACTACATTGTGCTTGAACCAAGAAATGGAAAAGTTGTCATAAAAATGTCAAAGCAAGACCTGAGTGCCGACACTGCAAACAGTGACCAACCAACTAACTAACTATCGACTTATCAAATAAGACTCAAAAATATGGAGCGTCCAACACGCACCTCTAATAGCTCGCCTACAAAACTCTGACTAACAATTATAGAATTACAGTGTTCAATACAAATTTGAAATACTCAATCATGTGAAGATGATTAAAACCCCCCCCCCTCCATGAGTTGTGCGACTCCTTCCAAGAACTCCTGCCCCTGAGCCGCTGCCTTAAGAAAATTATCACCAAAAAGAAAAAAGACAAATTCCCCCTGCGATATCTGAAGAACACTAAGCAGAAATTGAAAGGCCAAGAAGCATAGCCTAAATCATAAGGGTATCAATAATCCAGTGTGAGAATGACTTAATGTTACAAAAACCAAACTACAAAAATTCAAAGATTCTTGCCAACGAGACTAGGAAAATATTAATGAACATATGCCAGAGATTGAAAGCTGCTTCTACAATAGGACAACTAAAGAACCTCTACCAAGGAGTACGTAAACATTTACACAAGCCTTTAAACTACAATGTACACTATATCAAAATGAAGATGACTGAGTTTTATGTCGATGGCACACAGAAGTCAAAGATAAGATGGAATCAATATTGCTTCACAAATTATACGTGTGTAGTGTGTGTGTGTATGCCCTTGTTTGTGTGTGGAGTGTGTGTTGTGCTGTCTGATGTGCTGTGTGTGTGCTGCATATCTTGTCGCTGTGGTGCTGTGTGTGTGTGGTGTGTGTGTGCTGTGTAGTGACATGCGTGTGTGCGATGTGTGCGTGTGTGTGATGTGTGCTGTGTGTTTCGTGTGTGTGTGGCTGTGTGTGGCAACTCTCGCTCTTGTACCAGCCCTTCTGCCCCTCTGTTAGTGTGTGTGTGTGGACCGTTGTGTGTGGGTGTGTTCGTGTGTGTGTGGTGTAGATCACGCATGCAATATACGTATAAATTCCTTTCGGAACTCGCTCTCATCCCCTTAATACCGTTAAGTCCCCCTAACTTCTGAAATCCGTCCTCTATTGAGTTCACGTGCTCATAATCTCCCCAAAACTTATTTACGTTCATTATAAACTCATACAAGATAATGAGAGACCTGCCGACTGTGATCGTTTGTACATGCTCCTCTAACGCATTTTCTTTTCTCCCGTGTTGTTGCTATGTTTGTTTGCATATGTTTTATTAGTTATAAAATATATAGTATTATAATATATTATATTAATAACTACCTATAATATATATATCATATAATAATATATATATATATCTATATTATATACTATGTGTATGTGTTTGTGTGTGTGTGTGAGTGTGGGTGTTGTGTGTGTTTGTGTGTGGGGTGCTGTGCGGTGTGTGTTGTTTGGACATATATATACTACACACACACATAAAAAAAATAGCATATGCATATTATATTAAAATATACTATCATATATATATACTATATTATATATATATATTATATTATATTACATACATTATATATATAGTAGGCACTACAATATATATACCTATATATATATATATATAATATATATACGTATATTATATTATTATATTATTAATATATATATACGTATAATACATATTATATATATATATGGACCCGCGGGCGGCAGAGTGCTTTTAGAGCATCGCGACTCAAGACTGCCACGACGGCAATCTGAGTTCGAGGGTTCGAGTCACAGACCGCCTCGTTGTTTCACTTGGGCAAGAGACTGCACCTTGATTGCCTACCTAGCCCACTGTGCGCGGACAAGCCAGCCAAGTCAGTGCTACGTCCCAAGCCCGGATAAATAGAGAGAATGGGATTACCAAAAGGTAACACCGGCATCTACTCCGTGGAAAGAACTGGGGACCCTACCAGTAACTCACTCCAAGAGCATCACAAGCATGAAAATTACAATTAAGTATCATGTGTGACACGGCCGGCCGTCAAACATGAGCCCATAACCGTTGCACCCCAAAAAAAGATATATGTATAAACAATATATATAGGTAATATATATATATATGTATATATAATATAATAATATTATAGTATACGAATATAATATACTATATATAATATATAGTATTTATTAATCAACCATATATATATGTATAAATAAGTATATATGACTATATATATATATAATTATCTATATAATATAAATAATATAAATATTATACATATATATAATATATATATATATTAAATAATAAAAAAAATAATAAAAAATATAATAAATATCATATAGATATATATATATATGGTATATAAATATATATGTGTGCTGTGGTGTGTAGTCGTGTGTGTGTGTGTGTGTGTGATATGTGTGTGTGGAGTTACACATGAAGGGTGTGTGTGTGTGTGTGGTGTGTGTGTGCTGTGAGTGTGTGTGACGTGTGTGTGTGGTCATGCGTCGTGCGTGGTAGTGCGAAGTGTGATGTGGGATGTGTGTGTTTTTCGTGTAGTGATTTGCTGTGATGTGTGTGTGTGTGTGTTAGTGTGTGTGTGTGTGATAGAGCTGCTGTTGTGCTGTGTAGTGCCAGGGTGGTGTGTGTGAGTGGTGTTTGTGTGCTGTGGCATGTGTGTGTGTGTGTGCTTCGGGGTGTGTTGTGTTGTGTGGCTGTGTGTGTGCTGTGATGGGTGTGTGATGTTTCAATTACATTGTTTATTTACCAAGTTGCTTTTAATACAGGAGAAGAGATGAGCCCTCAAATGCATCCCGTCATGCCATATTAAATTTTCAATAAATTTAACGCGGACAATATTATTAGAAGGTTGCCATACATATTCTGTATTTTTCTTACTGTTTAAGCGAGAATTATCTTTATCGCTTCTTTATTTTTACTTAAAGTTTTTCACTTTGTTCCTCTCGTCCTTCTTATGTTGCTCAAAATTGTAGCATCTTTGTCCAAGTCACTCTTCCCTCCCCATTCACCCATTTAACTTGCTTTCTTGCAAATAGTCTATTTTTCATATCACTCTAGAAACTTTCGCCCCCCTTGTCCACTCTATTTTTAAAGCGTCGGACTCGTATACCACTGCACCGTACTCGTTAGACAGAAGTTTATGATAAGACTTGTAATGATACCTTCTTTAACTCATATCTTTGTCTGCATGCACGAGATGGCCCCCTACATGTCGGAAATCAGCCACTAGATTTTATGGAACTTTCATGTTATATGATCAGTTGTGCGATTTGGTTCCTGTTATATGCATTACTCCTAAGGTGTGTGTTTAAAGTGAATATCTCATAATTTCTGAATTGGATATAGTGGACGATTTTAGTTCTCCATCCCACCCGAGTACATGCGAATATTGGCTTGCTGAATTCATTTTCCGAGGTACAGCTTATAAAGAAAAACGTTGCGAATGTCACTTTGGAATGTTGTCATATTATCCTCTTTTTGTACTTTCGTGTCGCCTGCTAAACAAATGCAGATCACTACCGGCTTATGTAGACCTTAAATCATTGATGAAAATAGTACCCATAACCTGTGCCAGACATCGATCCTGAAGAATTTCGCCTAGTTATTCGTCCCATGTAGGTGATCCTCTCCGGCTTTCATCCATTCAGTCTGAATGCCTTTCACTCACCAAGTGTTCTATCCAAAAATAAGTCGTCGATGAGACACCTTATCGAAGGCCTTATGTAAGGTTTAAGTTTACAAATCCACCCAAAAGTCGTACTATGTCTTGTATATATTTCAGAAACCAAATGAACTTATTGAAACATTATGCGTGTTTATGAAAACTTCAACCCTATGTTTTCTAATTATCCTTCTGACAGTGTTACATGACCTAACTGTATATAACGAAAACTTGTCAATAAAAAATTAGAGTGTTTGTTTGTCGATCTGCCTTCTTATATAAAGCGTGCTCTTGTAACCTGCGCGAGTTTCCAAAGCCTATGGTCGTATTTCCTTGTCTCACTGAATTTGTCCGAATATAACAAGTCATAGCAGGCTGGCTACATAGTTCTTGGCACATTCCCTAAGAAACCTAGTTAAATTTTTCATCAGTGAGGTAGTATTTCATCACTGGTAGTGGTCTTAAACCTCTTCGTAGGTTTCCATTACACGCCCCTTCCCCCCCCCCTTCTATTTTTTGAGTTGAGTATTTTCAGCATTATGAAGTGCATTTGTACAATTTACATTGCCATTCAAAGAATGAGCTCTGACGAAATTTCTCATTAAGGTATTTTCTTTATTAATTTACTCCTCCTTAGATTGATGACCAATGTTATTGTACTGATGACGCTATTTGATATTACTATTTAGGTAATTAAAGAAGAGCCCTTTTGGTGATCCGCCAACATTTACTATGTCCTTTTTTTACGATCACTTTACTTATCCTTCGTGGCTATTAAGGTATATTCAATTCTTCCCACTTTAAAACTTTCACATGCCTACCATAAAATCATACCGTCTTCGGAACCGATTCCAAAGGTAGATGAATGATTGTTCTCTCGCTTTCTCATCGAAACACTTTGTTTTAGTTATGTTATTCGGCCATTAACTTGCTATAGCGTTTTGCAATCATAATAATATTTTTTTTACTTCTTATTGACTCTTTTCCAATCCTTCTTCTTATATTAAGACGTTCTTTCTTCCAGGACGGTGATCCTGTTTAGATCATTAAAGAAATCTTTAAGACTTTAAGCTCTCTGAGTAATTGATCGTAACCTTTTTTTTTTCCCTTTCACTCCTTTTCTACTCACATTACTTTCCCCTGGTTCCTGTAGCCTTGACAGTATTTGCGTGGTCATTGTTTCCTAAAGAGGAGAGTACTCATATTTTCTAAATATGTTTCCCTTTACTCTCTGATACATCGGCGTGTGTAGCCTTCATTACCAATCATTGAGACTAGGTCTGCTTGACAAATTAGCCCATTCAGTCTGCCCTTAAGTTTCCGCTACTCTGATTTACTACATCAACTTTTCTCCTTGCAGACTTTGCCCTTACGAGTCTTGTCTCTCGTTCTACTTTCTACTCTCTCTTCCATCATTTTTCCTTAGTTTTTTTATTTTATTATTTTCTAATGAAATATATGCCAGTATTCTACTCGGAACTGAATGATGTGTTCTTGAGAAACATTTGATTAACCATTTAATTAAAAGTTACATATTCTTCACATATTTTTGTTTAACACATTCTAAGCTACCATGCCGATCTACTTTGAGCTTCAAGAGCCTCAGTTCTAATGCTGTTTTCACTAGGCTTCATTTTCCTGTATGTCTAGTTTGTTACCCCACCTAAAAAACATAAAAACAGCAGCGGGTACTCGTTGGCAGTTGACTCTCTCTCAACGGTGTGTCGTGTTGTTTTGCTTGTTGTTGCTTGTTATACCATTAGTATCATTAGTCTATGAATATTTTATACGAAAGTTTCTTAGAGCTGCTAATAAAATACATAACACCGGTCACTACCAGTGACCTAAGGGTGATGAAGTTTGACGGCCAAATGGGTAACATCAACAAAAAAAATGCAAAATATGCAGAACAACACAAATTCAAAACATCCAATCTAACATCAATTCACGCACACAAAGAACAAATCAGATTTATAATGCCTAATTACCTGAGAACATGTGCTGTGCCCTAGTTTAAGACTAGTTTTTTGATTTCTGTCAAATTTTTGGATTCCTGCGTATCTGCTCAATCGAAACTTATCCGCCTACCTTTTTTTCACAAGGAACCAGTGCTCATATAAAACAGGACCAAGTTTTGCGTTTTTACAATGTACATCTGTTTTCCACCTCTATTTCCAGGTCTTTATAACTTTTGATAATCTTCTCAATGGTGTGTGTGCTGTGTTGTCGTTCTGTGTTTAGTTGTGTAGTGTCAGTGTGTGTGTGTTCGTGTGTGCTGTGCGTAGTGTTTCTTAGCGTCCCGCGTGTGTGTGTGTGGTGATGTGCTAATCTAACATCTTATTATTATTATCATTATCCTTATCATTATCATTATCATGTATCATATTCTCATTATCATCATCATCTATCCAATGCATCATCATATCATCATCATCATCATCATCATCATCATAATCATCTTCATGATCATCATCATAATCATCAATATATATTATCATTAATAATATTTTAAAAAATATATTATCTATTCTATATCATTATAATATAGCCTGTCGTATAGTTGTATATTCTATCATTAATCATCATTAATGGTCATAAAGAAAATGGTAATGAAAAAAAAAATACAAAGTGAAAAGCCTAAAAACGTAAGCATGTCTTGTATATTTTTCAAGCTAATCCAAAATAATAGTATTTACCTGGGTATCCTTTTATCGACTTGAAAGAGCCAGCCAATCCGATTGTAGCACATTCTGATGACGGCCTCTTTAGCAAATAATACAATAAAATGTAATATTGACTAAACCCGCAGGCTCCAAGCCTTTTATATAAATCAAATATCATCTCTTCCCCTCCCCAGAAAAAAAGCACTCCGTCAAAAACAATAGAATAATGCGATCGGACTGCTGTGTCGTGGTAAACAGAGGAGCCTTTTGCGTTCATCATTAGAATAGAGAAGCGATATCGTAGGTGGATATCGGTTGTACGGAGTACATTGGCTCAGACCCGAAGTGTGGCCCTAGAGTACTGGGTAACATAAGAATAATGATAATAGAAATTTTGGTATATAATAGTAATATATACGGTAATGTATGATACTATACAGAGGAGAATATATACCGAGATATATATATAGATGATAAGATATAGTATATTAATATCATATATGAATATAATATACATATATATATATATATATTATACGATGTGATATGCTATATATAATTATATATATATTACCTGATATAACTATATCATAATTATTTATATTAGGTGTGATGGGGTATGTGTGTGTGGTTGTCGTGTGTGCTGTGTGCTGTGTGTGTGTGTGTGATGTGTATGTGTATGATATACATATGTATCGTATATAGTATATGTGTATATAATAATAGTATATATCATCTATATATAGTATGTATGTATAGATTAGATACGTATCATATATAGAATAAGAATAGATTGCTATATTAGATATTAGAGTATATAACTAGATATTATTACGTACATATACACAGATGTGGGTGTAGGTATGTAGAGGATATGGATCGAGAGCTAGAGGAGAGATAGAAGATATAAGAAGACTATACAGAGAGAAGGGATACGAGATAGAGAACGAGAAGATATATATAGAGATAGAGGTGAGTCAGGATACGATATATATTGAGGAGCCAAGAGAGAGAGAGGGGATTACAAAGAGACACACAGACACACACAGACCGCATAGCTGGAAAAGAGCCAGAGACTATGATTAGATACGGCACTAGAGAATGAGCGATTGATTATATTATACGAGAGTACGACCAGTAGAGATCATAGTAGAGAAGATGCGTAGTAGTATCATTATATAATAAGTATATATTATATATATATTACAGATATGCATACACACACCCATATCTGTATGACATAGTATACTATATAGTATGTGATATACTATAGTTATATAACCCTGATTAATTATGATATACTAGATTATATCCAGAGTATATATAGATACTATACTATAATATATACAGATAGGCATACACACACCCAGATTCTGATATATAGTATATACGATAGTATCAGCAGTGAGTATATAGTATAGAGAGAGACGAATAGATATATATATAGGAGGATCTCGGTAATATATACTAGATATGATATAGATAGTATATAGCAAGATACATCAGAGGCAGCACACACAGATCCTGTGGATATATATAAGCTTAACGACGGCAGATCGAGTGATATAGACTATAGCATATTGAGAGAGTAGACTAGGAGAGACCTAAGGAGAAGAGAGAGAGAGAAGGAGAGAGAGGAGATAGAGAGAGAGAGAGAAGGAGAGAGGAGAGAGAGATATAAGATAGACGTAGGAGAGAATAGTAGGATATGATGAGAGCATATATATATAGGGAGATATAGAGATAGTATAGATATAGAGAGTAGAGAGTAGATATAATATGAAGGTACTATGTATAGCGAGATATGTGAATTATATATAGAGTATAGTACTTAATACTTAGGAAGAAGCAGATAGAGAAGACCGAGACGAGAGATCGTATGTGAGAGACGAGTAAAGTATATAGACATTATAGGATAGATATCTTGGCATAGTTTCATACTTTTAAATAAGCCAAAAACAAAAAAACAAAACATTCATAATCATGTATTATAAAGCTAATCGACACACTTTCTATATGTCGTGTGTGTGTGTGTGTGTGTGATTGTTGTGATGTGTGTGTGTCGGTGTAGTGTGTTGTATGTGTATGTGAATACATATGTATGTATATGAATGATGTGCTACTATAATATACTATCGGAAAATTCGCGTATATATATATATAGGATATTATATATATCATATATCTATCACTATAACATAGATTAACGTATCTAGACTATATATAGAGTAGTATATATATATAGCAATACACAGATGTGTGTGTATGTATGTATGATAATATGTATATATCCATGAAATAGGTATATATATATAACTCGAATACTTATGACTAGATAACTTAGATATATTATTACTAAATATATATATTATTATATCTAATATATGATATATACTACATATACACACATAAACACACACACCCATATCTGTTAAATACATTATATCTATATAATATTAATATATATATATATATTATATAATATATATATAACTATTAGTAATACGTATATAGTATATAATATATATAATTATATATATATATATATTATATACAGAGATGCATACACACACCCATATCTGGATATATATATATATACTTATACGTATTATATACTAACCTAGGTATAATCATATTATATGTATAATATAATATATAGATATATATATATAATCTATATCATACACTATATAATTATATATTTACATCTATGCGCACACACAATCTGCTGTTGTATATTATCAGGATATAGATAATAATATAGTATATATAGTTATATATATGAGTATATAAGCATCTATTAGATATATATAGGATCAGTATATATAGTATAATATATATATAGTATATATATAGCTAAGTACATATGTATATATACTAGATCATATACTCATTACTAATTACTGAATAAGTAGAGAAGAGATATATATCAATATATATAGTATATATGGCTATAATATGATATTATATATATTATATATGACGGTATATCACTATTAATATATATACTATATAGATGATGGTACTATTTATATATAGTATGTTATATAATATACTATAATATACTATACATTACTAATAATATATATATATATCCTAAACTATATATTATATATTATCATACTATATCTGTGCATATTTTCATACACAATATATCAAGTATATAAAGCTAATGACACACTATAGTATATAATATATATAGAATATATCATATAACATAATATATATACATATAGATATATAGCATATATAATATATATATCATATATATTATCGTGCTGTGTGTGTGTCGAATATCGGTGTGTCGTTAGTGTGTGTCGGTGTGGTGTAGTGTAGTGATGTTTGTGCCGTGTTGGGTGTGTCGCATGTAGTGTGCTGGATGTGTGTGAATGAGTGAAGTGCGCGTGTGTTGTGTGTGTGTGTGTGTGTGCTGTAATCAAACGTGTTGAGTGTGCTGCTGTGTGCATGACAGGTGCGTGCGATGCGTGCGTGTGTAATTGTGTGTGTGTGTGTGTGTGTGTGTGGTGGGTGTGCGCAGCTGTGTCGTGTACATGCGTGTGTGTGGTGTGTGTGTAGTGTATAGTGTGTATGTGTGTGTAGTCGCGTTGTGTGTGTGTGGGTGTGTGTGTAGTGTGTTGTGTCGATGTCGGTGTGTGTTTATGTGGGTAAGTGTGTGTGTGTGTTGTGTTGTGCGTGTGTCGGGTGTGTAGTGTGTTGATGTAGTATGTTTATAGCCACTGAGATACTCACTGAAACCAGCTACGCGCCATTATGCCGTTTATCCTCTCTATGGGTCTATACAGGATACAATAAGACCCTCAAAAAAACAGGCAATTGTTCCACACAAGAGAGCCGTCAACAACTGACAGTGTTCCAGCAACTTCAGTTTCCTAGTGTTCATTTTCTCTATAACACGATGGGAAGTACATGTACGGCCACACTAACTAAATCAAGACTGTCCTATGAAGACGCCGTGGGAGATAGGAAAAGAACGAAGTTTTACTCCAAAAAACTTACTCAAGCAACGCGGAAAATCGCCCAGAAAAAGTGGGTAGTTCCCCAAAACTTGCTTGCAAAGTTCTCATGAAAACTTTGATAATTTGGAAAACTCTATGAACCCCAGTCGAGAGGAAAGTGTGGAAGAAGTGTCTGTCTCCTCTTCTCCAAACAGCGACAAATGCTTTAAATATCTATCAACGAGATCGCTCAAATTTATTACAGCAGTGCGACTTAATCAAATGGAGAAGAACTAATAGGCGCTGCAATGTAAGAGGCTCTAAGCAGTCAAAAAAGATGAAATAGATGCGGGTCCGCGCTTGCAGGCAAACTCAGAGGTGCCAAGGCCCTAGCCTGCATAACGAGGAGGGAGAAACGACTAGCCTGTAAAAGGAACCCTCACAAGGAATTAGAATCAGAGCGATTGCGAGACAGCGTACAATCTCACTTAATTCTTCCTTTTGACTGCTGATCTCTAGGGAGAAGGAAAAAGAGAGCAAGAAGAGGAGAGACGAAGCAGTGAGAAGAATCGGGCGAAAAAATATGAACTGCAATATATCATCCTTATGACTACCTTACTTCCCCCCCATAGACTAGAGTTTACACACTTAGTGTCCATGTTTTTATTTTCAACCTGCAATGGTGGGGAAGCCGAAATAGGTGAACAAAGAAAAAAAAGGAGGAGAGAAGAAAATGAAGGAATTCGGGGTATGAATTTTTTTTTCAAGGTTTTAAGTATGAACAAACACAACACACACACGCACGAACACACACGTACAGAAAGCGCTCACGAACGCAACACACATACACAAGTACACACACACACACACCACACACAAACACACATGCAAACATACACACAAAGAGAAACAGCACACGAGACACACAACATTACATACGCATAGACACGTACACACACAAACACACGAACGCAGAATAAACCCTTATAACACACCGCACACGATGAACACACACACTCCTACATACGCATATACACGTACACACACATAAAAAACACACGCACACAACCACTAACACAAACACCGACACCCACACACCTATATCTAATTCAAAATTGTATATATAAAATATAATTGAACACCTGCATAATACACACACCACTATATATATATATATATATACACACACACACCCACACACACACAACCCACCACACACAATAATAGAATATATAATATATATAATAATACTATATATATATATACTATATATATTAAAGAGAGAGAGAGAGAGATGTGTGGGTGTGTGTGTGTGTGTGGTGTGTGATGGGTGTGCACGCGGTGTGTGTGTGGGTGTGTGTTGTGTGTGGGTTGTGTGGTGTGTGTGTTGTGTTGTGTGGTGTGTGTGTGTGGTGTGCTGTGTGTGTGTGTGCATGTATATTCATATATATCATATATAGTATATATATGATCTCTATATATATATATATATATATATATATATATATATGTAGATATATATATATCATATAATAATAGTATATATATATATAATATATATTATAACTATATTATATTATATGTTGTGTGTGTGTGATGTGTGTAGTGTGTGTGTGTGTGTGTGTCGTGTGTGTCTGTAGTATGTATATTTCATATATACATACACTTTATATGCATACATATCTACATACTTACGCCGCGGTGCCGAATGGTTAGAGCGTTCGGAATCAAGACTGTCCGACGGCCAATCTGAGTTCGCGGGTTCGAGTTCACCGACCGCCGCGTTGGTCCCTTGGGCAAGAACTTCACCTAATTGCCTACCTAGCCACTGGGTGGCCAAGCAGCCAAGTTCAGGCTGGTCCCAAGTCCGGATAAAATTGGAGAGAATGATTACCTAAAAAGTTACCACGGCACTCAGTCGTGGAAGGAAAACTGGCGGACCACCATGTACTCACCTCCCAAGAGCATCACAACATGAAAACTACAATTTAGTATCAGCTTAGACACACGGCGAGCTCAGACATGAACCTACCGTTAAAAGAAGAATATACATACACCACACACACAACATATATATGTATCTCTTCTTCTTTTAACGGTAGTTTCATCTGAGCCGCCGTGGTCACAGCATACAAACATCAGATACTTAATTGTAGTGTCATGTTAGAGCTCTTGGAGGGAGTACGTGTAGGGTCCCCAGTTTCCTTTCCACGGAGAGTGCCGGTTAGGTGACCTTGTAGGTACTTCATTCTCTCTATTTATCGGCTTGGGGACCGAGGCACTTGACTTGGGCTGGCTTGTCCACCCAGTGGCTAGGTAGGCAATCAAGGTGAAAGTTCCTTGCCAGGCGACAACGCGGCGGTTTGGTCACTCGAACCTCGAATTCAACAATTGCCCGTTCGTGACAGTCTGAGTCCGACGCTCTAACCCTTCGGCCACCGCGGCCTTGACGATCATGGGCTTCCATGATTTTGCTTAGCCAAGTTAGAGCGGTGGGGTTGCCATTGCTTCCGCCCGGGTTTTTGTTTTTATCGAGTCACCACTATTTACCCGGCACACTGATTGAGCTGGGCTTGGCCACCAGTGGCTAGGCAGGCCAATCGGGGTGAAGTTCCTGCCAAGGGAAACAACGCGCCGGCCGGTGATCGAACCCTCGAACTGTCAGATACAGTCGTGACAGTCTTGAGTACCGACGCTCGAAAATGTTGGCCACCGAATGGTGGGCCCCGCGCCCACATAAAACACTGGTGGCGACTGGGCCGTGGGATGACGTTAGTGTGATCAGCATCACGCTGTCCTGAAATCCTCAAGACCGCCGGAGACCATCTCCAGACGGACCCGCTCTTTGAGACTTCGGCCTCAGCAAGGGATAAGCGCGCTCCTCTGCGGTCATCAGCCCCAGAGAGGGGGGATGTCATGCTTCAGCTATCTTATGTGTATATATATATACATATACAAAATATATACCTATACATAGATATGTGTGTGTAGTGTTGTGTGTGTGTGTGTGCGTGTGTGGTGTGTGCGTGTGTGTGTAGTGGTGTGTGTGTGAATGTGTGTGGTGTGTGTGTGTACATATATTATATATATATCTATATTATATATATATATATATATATATATATATATATATATATATTATATTATTCTCCGCTTTTCTTCCTGACATTCTACATTTTTACTTCGTTCTTCTCTTCCTTTCTCAACGTGTCCCAGATCCCCTTGCCTCCTTTCTTTGCCTCCCCTAACTTTTCTTACTGCATACACTCGTTCTTCTGTCCTCTCTCTCTCTCCCGCCTTCTTTCTACTATAATTCCTCCCTACCTTTATCCATTTTTTTCCAACGGTATAGCTCATGTTTTGAGCGCCGTGGTCACAGCATGATAACGAATTGTGTAGGTTCATGTTGTGAGCTCGTTGGGAGTGAGTACGTTGGTAGGGTTCCCAGTTCCTTTTCCACGGAGAGTGCCCGGTGGTGGGAAAAAAACCCGCTTTTAGGCAATCATTTCTCTATTATTATGGGCCAGCCCCAAGTCAGTGACGGCCAGACCCGTCGGTTAGAAAGATGAGGGATCGATAAAAACACAGGGCAGAAGACAACGGCAAACCACCGCTCTAAATTGCCAAGAAAATCATGGAGGATCCCTGATCGCCAACGTCCTTGTAGGTCAAGGAGCTTGAAGAAGAAGAATTATCTTATTGCATCCACATTGGTTTATTTTCATTACTTATTATTCGTGACATGATGACCGTTTTCTTAAAAAAAAAGTAATGACTTATCGTAACAAAGGCATTTCACATTGCAAGCGTCTTTTATGAGAAGATACAACATACAATACAGTAATGTATCAAAAGGCCTTTTCACTGTAGTGCCCTGATAAAAAAATGGAATAAAATAGAATATGCTGTTTTATTTTTAAAAATTTAGGGCTTCGTAAATGGGCGTAGAGGTTTGGTTGTGGTGGCAGAGGGTTCACAATGATTTTTATTATCTATTTATTTATTTATTTATTTATTTATTTAATAATATTATTATTAGAAAGAGCGAATTAAGAAAACATTACATTTGGACAACCGGAAGCATTTCCTTGCTGTAAAGAAAGGGGGACATGACGAGGATTTTTTGAAAGAAGTTTGAAATGGGTAAATTGTGAATCATTCTCAGTCGGCATTATCTTCAATTAGATTTAAAGATGGAAAAAAATCACCCTAGAATATTAATTACCGCGTGTACAGTCCTGTGTTCTCTCACTTGGTCTTCCCTTGATGGAGTCTTACAGGCACGCTGTGATGAACACGAGAATAATATTGTCTCCTCGCCTCTCTCTCGCCTCCGCCAAGACCCAGGTGAAGGTGGCAGCCTCCTCGCCTCTCTCTCGCCTCCGCCCAGACCCAGGTGAAAGGTGGCAGCCTCCTCGCCTCTCTCTAGCCTCGCCAAGACCCAGTGAAGGTGGCCAGCCTCCGCTGCCTCTCTACGCCTTCGCCAAGACCAGGTGCAGGTTGTGGCAGCCTTCTCGGCCTCTCTCTCGCCTCGCAAGACCAGCGTGAACGTGGCAGCTTCCTCGCCTCTCTCTCGCCTCCGCCAAGACCCAGGTGAAGGTGGCAGCCTCCTCGCCTCTCTCTCGCCTCCAGCTCAATCTCCAACCAACCTGCTTTGATTTACATGTTAATGAAAACGCAAAGATAAGATATATCTGTCAGTTATTATCGTGGTTTATCAGTCAGAGACAGCCGAAAGTGCTCGTGTTCGTGAATGTGAGTACTCTGTAAGTGAGCTCGTTTAATTTATTTGGTTATTGAGTGAAAACAAATCATCTCGTATATTCTTCCTAAACATCATGTCTTCTTTACTTTCATAACGCATCAATTATGTTATTAATTCATTGTCAGGGATTCTCACAAAAAAAACTGGACTCCACTCTATATTCAATTTATCTATAGATTCATTGTCTTATTGTACTAGTATTTCATTGAGTATTATGTGTTTATCATGTATGATCAAGTTGACAGATATATCGATAAAATGCAAATTAAAGCTGCTGATTGATGCAGTGGCCTTGTGTGAGCGTTTGACGCACAATTTTCATAGTTGGAATATATTATATTGATTATGATGCTCTAAATTAGGTGATTCTTCGTTCTGCGTTCACAGTGAATAAGGCAATTTTGAAAACACTTGAGAACCGTATGTCTTATGTTGATATATATTATATATATATAATATATAGATATATATATATAGATATATATATAATATTATATATATATATATATCTATTTATTTATTATTTATATTTATTATTTTTATGGCTTGTAATGCTCACTTTAAGTCCCCAAACATAGGTTTGCTTATTTGATTTCAAGGACCGTTAAAATTCAAAAGTTGAAAAAAAAACTATTAATCTCAAACAGTGCCCCACACAAACCACAATAATAATAAAAAAAAAAAGATAAATGAGTAAAGCATCCCTACCCTGACGCACAGAAAAGACGACAACACCACACAAAGAAAATGCGAACGATCAAGCTGACAACAGCGGGGTGGCCGACTGCCATCATCGCCGATCTGATGAAGTCGCGAAAGAATGTACACAGCAGGGGGTGTGTGAGAATATCGAGGCAAGAAGAGGAACAATGTGCGAAGTGGTGTTCGGTGAAGAGAGAGAGAGAGGGAGGGGGGAGGGAGGAGGAGAGGGAGGGGGAGAAGGAAGGGGGGGAGAGGGAGAGGGAGGAGGAGAGGGAGAAGGAGTGAGAGAGAGAGAGAGACGAGAGAGAGAAGAGAGAGAGAGAGAGAGAGAAATGAGAGAGGGAGGGAGAAGAGAAAAAAAGTCAAGTGATTATCTGTAAATAATAATACTTTTAATAATAATAATAATAATAATATCTTTTTTTATGAAAAAAAAAATAATGATAAGAAAACAACAGCAATGATAATAGAACAGTCTCCCCCAAGCCCCAGGTGTTCCCAGTAGCCCAGCAAGTAGTTCCCAGTAGTCGGGCAAGGGAGATCAGGCGCAAGGAATCGCCCGCAGTCAGACAGCTACAAAGGGGGTACTGGTGTTCAGGCTGAAGCTCTGGTGATAGCGAGGCCACGGGCATGTAATCGGCGCGGAAGGAACAAAAGCCTTATCGATATCTAAGTGTGCTGAATGTTCTAAAGAATCGCTCTGCCCGAGGAGGTATCTCGTGGCGTCTGAAGGAGGAGGAGGAGGAGGCGATGTGTGTGTATGTGGGGTCTCTCTCTCTCTCTCTCTCTCTTTTTTTCCTTTTCTCTTTCTGTCTCTGTCTCTTTTTCTTTTCTCTCTCTCTATTCTCTTCCTCTCTCTCTGTCGATCTCTCTCTCTCTCTCTCTCCTCTCTCTCTCTCTCTCTCTCTCTCTCTCTCTCTCTCTCTCTCTCTCTATCTGTTTGTCTCTGTCTGTCTGTCTCTGTCTGGCTATCTGTCTGTCTCTGTCTCTCTCTCTCTGACTCTTTCTTTCTTTCACCCTCTCTCTCTCTCTCTTTCTCTGTCTGTATGTATGTGTGGTTCATATATATACATACATATTATATATATATATATATATATATTATATAATAATATATAATATATATATACTATATAAATATTATATATATAGATAATATATATTATATATATATAAATACAATATATATATATATATTAATAATAGATATATATATATATATATATGCACACACACACACACACATACCACACACACAACACCACACAGACCCACACACACATACACAAAAACACACACACACCCACACACACACACAACACACACAAACACACACACACACACACAACACACACACAAGATATATATCTATATATAATATATATATATATATACGATTCTGCACTATATATATAATATAGAACTTCTATTCACCAATTTTAGTTTTTTTCATTCGATTACACAGCTTACCGTTTACTATAGTTTCCACTACCCCAGTAAAAACGATTTTCTGGTAGTAACAGAAAACAGCACGCAATATCTGTGAACACGGATAACCGAATATTTTTTAGACACCACCAAACTCATTTGTTTTTCTAGTTAGTCATAAATGTTTTTTTCTGTATTGATAGGACAGGTAATAATAATTTGGGACTTTAATTTCCTACTATGATTTCTAAATAATCATATATATGTTTATATATTATATATTATATCATGAAACCGTATATTGATATGTTTATTGCTGTAGAGTAAAATGCAAGAAAATAGACTTTTTTTCTTCATAATTATCAACTTCTTTGAATCCTTCTATTTTCTCTTTCTTTATTTTATTTATCTATCATTTCCCTTCCTTTCTTCTGTATTGTTATGTACCCGTCTTTTTGCTGCACCTTGTACCAAGCTGAGTTTCACATTACGTTTGAATTTGACAGAGTCACAATAAAAGTGGAATTTTGACACATAGTCGCAATAAACGAGAAAAATATTCCGCCTAAACTTTCCACATGCCAAAATATGATATAAAAAAAATCTACGGAAAATGTTACACCCCGATACTAGAGTCATAAGAGGTTTTCTAGTCACTGTGATTCATATTTTGGTGTATCTGTTATTATGTTATTATTCTATAAAGCATATCAGTCAATTTTTATCGTGTGTTTGTTTCCATAAGGTAACATGCTTTCGTACCTGTAATTGTGTAAACGTCTGATTATTGTGAAGCAAATAAATGAACAGGAAGGTCTGTACTTGTAATCTCGGTTTATACCAAAATAACGTAGATTAGTAATGATGGTGATACTGATAATAATGATAATGATAATGTTAATAGTAAAATGATATGATATAATATCAATTAATACGAAACAATAGTTATTAATAATAATAATAATAATAATACTAATCTAGCAATAATAATCGTAAGTGATGTAATGATAATGTTTGGGGGGGGGGGAAATTTTAATGAAAAAAGGCATAATTAGAGCATAATGATGATGAGATAATAATAATAACGACTACATGATAAGTATAATAGCAATGGTATAATAATAATATGATGATGATCTGTGCCTGAAACAATAATAATAATAATAACTTTAAATAAACGAAGAGAATCTTCGGATATATGATATAAATGAGCCAGTGTTTTGAAATATCGAGAAATATAAGCACTCCAATTGGGATTTCAAACCTGCTCTAAAAGGACGTTCAAGTTAGAAAAAAAAAAATCCATTAATATTATAGTATTAGTATATATATAGTTATTAGAGTGGAATATTAAACAGGGTTATGAACATTGTGAAAGTTGAAAACACTGCAAAATCTCCAGAGCGATAAGGATTATCAATACAAATCATAGGGAAATCTGATGAAGCTAATATCATGCATTATATGTAGTGGAGACATAACTGTTCAGAATAAAATATTACGTCAATCATATATATATATATAGATATATGATATATATCTATCTATAATATACATGATATTCGATATATATATATATATGTTATATTATATTTTTTTTTTCTGATTTGATTTACTATCGTAATACTCTATTTTCATTCTTATAGCCGCTGCATCGAACAACAATGTTTACTATAAACGTATGTGAAAAAACAAAATACTTCGATACCAATATTGATACCCATTACAAGGAAACGTTTTATTTTTATTTTAGAGGCATTCATATTTGAATTTATTCAAGGACAGTCTCGTCACTTTCTTTGACAAGCATACACACACAGATCAATTTTTTAGAAATATAAAAAAGAGAGAAAGAGAAATTTATTGTTTCCTGGGGGGATGGCTATACTGTTTACGTTATGCAGGATGAGATAAGGTGATTTGTCAATGTTGTCACTGACTAGAATATTGACGGTCTGTGTTATCAGATTTATTCCTTACCTCACTAAAAGGAATGGTGTTTGTAATGGCATGGATATCCGCATCAGATTTCTGGGGGAAAAAAAAAAATTATACTTACAGTGAATGAAAACAACATGCATTTGCCAAAACAAGGGTATATAGATATTATAAAAACAAGGTACACCATATTCAGAGAGCTTTGCATCTAACACTCAATCAGTACAGCCATGTTTTGGTGTTTGAAATAATTGGAAATGTGTATTATATCATTTTTACTTGAGCAACATATCTTTATTCTTTTTCGAAATGAGACAGTACTCGCACACTTTTTATAGGCATACCAATATATTACAATGCATATATTAAGAAGGACTTCCCAACAAATAATTGGCCATTTCTATATCTATAT
>NC_051427.1:20509260-20519260 GCF_015228065.2 Penaeus monodon | reverse complement strand
TATTGTTGTTGTTGTTATTATTATAATTGTTATTATTGTCTATATCATTACTTTTATTATTATTATCAATATCATTATTGTTATTAACATTATTATAATTATCAGTATTAGTATTAGTATCATTATTTTTATCAGTGATATTGTTTTATTCTTTATCACTATCATTACTGTCATGATGATGATGATGAATATCATTGTCCTTATTATTATTATTATCATTATCATTATTAACATTATCATTATTATCATTATCATATCACGATCACCATCATCATCATCATCACCATTGCTGGTATGATGATGATTATGAGTGGTTTATTATCATCATTACTATTATTATCTTTATGTTCATTACCATTGCCGATAATGCCTCCTCCACCAACCAAAAATAACACAAGATGAAATAATAATATAATAATAAAATCAAAAGTAAATTCATTAGAGAAATACAAAGTAATAATTGTCATATCATATAGACCCGAGTGCATGCTATAAGAAGGTGATCTGGTCACTGAACTCCGTACAAACAGAGAAAGTTTTCTTAACACACACGCTAGCCCATCTTTTCGTGTTGTGACGAATTTGACGCGTTATTAGTATTACACAGACAAACAGGCACTCACAAAGACATATAATCCGGTTATATATATGTGTATCGTAGCTATTTATCCATTTATTTATATATCTATTTATCTATGTATCTATAAAATGCCATGTCAATTCATCCATCTAAAAACACGTTATAAATATTTAACTGTCTATCTACATATATATTACATCAACCTATCTATCTCTCTACATATACATCACATCCATCAATCTATCTGTCTTTCCACATACACATCGCATCCAGTTACCAGCATATCCGCACCTACGCATGTAAACAAATAGATCCAAGCACTAGTACCCTCTGAAGTGAAAGTACCTCCCAAAACGGGGAATTCCCTCATAGTAGGAAGAGAATCACAGCCCAAACCACGCAGAAGCGATGGCACTGTTCTTCGCCCCTTTTTTACGTATGGGTTTCAAACTTTCTCTTTACGGCAGTTTCACTCCTACTGCTTGTTTGCATATGGGTATTTTTTTACGTTAGATTTGTTTTATATATATTTATTATTATTATTATTATTATTATTATTATTATTTCATTTTTTTCGGAGGTGATGGATATGTAGGTTTGATATGGATAGAAGTTGGGGTTTTGGAAAAAGTGTTGGAAAATGAAAGGTATTTACAGAATAGGTTACCTTTCCTCGATGGGTTGTAGGGTCTGGTATGTTCAGTGCAACATTTTCTCTCAATCTGGTCCAACGTGGGTGAGAGGTCTGTGTTCAGAGTGCCTTCGAAATTTTCTAAGTATAGGGATAATTTTGTTGAATAAATTTGGCTCACTTAACTACAGTCGGGTTTTAGGGAAAATTTTGACGAAAAGTTTAAATAGATTTAATATTATTGTGTTCATTTGTTGCTTAATCAAAGCGTATTTTTTTTTTTTTTTCTAATCAACATATAAAAAAACATAAACTAATAATAATGACATTAATACGCAAACACACTCGCATTTTCACTCACACACACTCTCACTCACACTCGCAATGGCCCACACACTCTCACACACTCACACTCGACCTCTCATTCACAAACTCCTACACACTCACATTCTCACCACTCACTCACTCACACTCGACTTCTCACTCACTCTCACTCACTTCTCACTCACACTCACACACTCACTCACATTCTCACTCACACTCACACACAGACACGCCCGCACATAGACCTAAATGACAGCCTTTCAATGTTGCAGCGCAGAGTGGCTATTCTTTGATCATTTGCCTTGATTGCGAGACTTATTGAAGGCAACATGAATATTGACAAGAAAATGTTACCGATGAAGATGCATTACATTGCAGCTTTTGCAGGTAAGTTTTTTTTCTCTCTCTCCTTATAACAAGTTTAAATAATGCAACAACGAATGAACAAGAAAGAAAGGTAAAGAAAAAAAAAGTCATTTAGTAAGAAAAGAGAGTGAGAGAAAAAAAAAAACATCTGTTTTCATTTTTCTTCTCTCTTTTTTTCTTCCTAAAAGAGTTTTTTATTTCTATTTTTTCTTTGCTGTTCTTTATTGTTCATTTGTTACTTTACTTTTTTGTTTAACTTTTGGTCTCACATTTTTACAAGTAACTTTTTTTTTCTTTTTCTTCTTTCTTACTTTTTTAAAATTATTCTTATATACTTTCATTTAGATATACGTATGAAAGGACAATAGCATTTTTTCGAATATTTCTCTCGTCTCTCTCTCTCTAATCATGGATTTTTTATATCTAATTTTTCTTGTTATTATGTACATGTTTGTTTATTTATCTATCATTTACGTATTTGATTTTAGGTGTGGACTTTATCCAATATTTCATTTTCATCTTTTCAATGAACTAAATTCGCAATATCCTTTCTCTTCATCAGTTCGTTTATCGAATTACAAATGTGTGTTTATGACTTCATTGATATGGGAATACGTAGACGATATGTGGGAATAGGAATATGGTAATACATATGGAAATGAGAATTTGGGAATACATAATAAATGACGGGAATAGGAATATGGTAATACAATGGAAGAGAATATGGGATCAAATAATGACGGGAATAGAAATGGTAATCATGGAATGAAATGGAAACATAATGACGAATAGGATATGGTACCCATGGAATGGAATTTGGGAATACATAAAATGACGGAATAGGAATATGGAATAGCAAGAATGGGAACTGGAATACAGAATTAGTAATGGAAACACGACATAGGCCGCAGGAATGGGAATGCAGGAATACACACAAGGCAATGAGAATACAATAAAAATAAGCATATAGGGAAATAGGGGATACTGATGGGATACTGGGAATGGATGCATATGGAATGGGATGCATATGGGAATGGGATGCATACTGGGAATGGGGATGCAAACTGGGAATGGGGATGCATACTGGGAATGGGATGCATACTGGGAATGGGGATGCATACTGGGAATGGGGATGCATACTGGGAATGGGGATGCATACTGGGAATGGGATGCATACTGGGAATGGGATGCATACTGGGAATGGGATGCATACTGGGAATGGGGATGCATACTGGGAATGGGATGCATACTGGGAATGGGATGCATACTGGGAATGGGATGCATACTGGGAATGAAAACACCGGGAATCAGAATGGAGATGTGGGAATCCATTAATTCTCAATAAAAGATCTAATATCAATTACGTTCATTTCTTTTTTCTTTTAGGAATGGGACCTTTGATTCCATTCCTGCCGGTCATAGCTCGTCAGAAGGGTATGTCTGACGAGGCTGTGGGCATGATCTGGACTGCCCTGCCCTTCCTCAGGTACGTCGTGGGTAGGGGTGAGTGGGGTGGTATACGGGTGGGGGGATGGGGGGATGGGTGGAAGGATGTGTGTGGGGTATGTGAGTGTATGGAGGTGTGTGTGTGTGGGGGGGGTACGTGAGTGTGTGGATGTTTGAACATGTGTGTGTGTGTTTGTGTGTGTTGTGTGTGTGTGTGTGTGTGTGTGTGTGTGTGTGTGTGTGTGTGTGTGTGTGTGTGTGTGTGTGTGTGTGTGTGTGTGTGTGTGTGTGTGTGTGTGTGTGTGTGTGTGTGCGTGTTTATGTACACATGTATTCACGATACAATAAGAAACATTATATATTTCCCTCTCTCACTCTTCTCTTCCACCCAATATCCTTTTCCTCTTTTCTACATAGACGTAAAAGATTTAACACTCTTAAGATGTGACTTCAAAACACCTTAATTTTCTTCCTTCTCTTGTAATCAATATATTTTTTTTCTCACTTTCCTTCAGACATAAAAAAACACTTTTCATAGCACTTTCCTCTACCTCCTCCTCCTCTCTCCGTCAGCTTATTGGCAAAGACGTCAGCTGGGGCGGTGGCTGACTACCTGAGAGCTCACCGCGCTATCTTCCTGACAGCCGTCGTGGTCATGGGGGGAGCGCTGACGGGGATCTACTGGTGTCCTGACGTCAGTAAGGACACCACGCCTGACTTCGCTCCTGAGGGACACTCGGTCAGCAACTCCTCCTTTGCTGCAGAAGGAGGATTGGCTGAGGAAGGAGGTAAGGAATAGGGGACCTCGTTATTAGGATTACTTGAAGGGTCGTTCGTAGGTTTGTCAACCGTCGTCACGAGAGACACGCAAACTAGTTGTAAATGTTCTTATTATTCTTGAGTTTATTGTGCTTATTCGTTCTAATTCTTTATCTAGGTTTATTTCTTACTGATTCTTATAATGTCTCGTGCCAAAGTGAAACCACACGCAATATTATAGAATAATAAATATCTCCTAAAAAGAAAAGAAAAAAAAAGAAAAAAAGAAAAAAAAAGAAGAAAGAAAGAAAGAAAGAATATATATATATATATATATATATATATATATATATATATATATATATATATATGTATATATATATATATATATAAATTTTGGCCAGACCTTTCATCAACTTCAACCAAGAAAAAAAAATCACGATTTCTAAACGCACACTTATCTTTTTTTCTTCCTATCTGCAGAAAATTCTCTGGTGGACAGATACGAATTTTGGCTTCTGTCCATTCTGCTGTTGCTACAGTTCTGCGGCTACATGGTGGTGCTTGATATGGAGGAGACTGTCTGTTTCCAGATGCTAGGTAGGTAGCATCTCTAAGATTTTTTTTTCATGTGATTAATAATGTTCACCTCGTTACAGTTCATGTGGTTAGTAAAGTTTAGTTGATTATAGTTCTGTCACTGTAATTGTAATCTTGGAATCTTTGTCAGTAAAGTTGATACTTTTAACTCGATTGTGATTTTGTAGACACAATGACTTGCTTCCAGATGCTGGGTATGTAGCATCTCTAGGATTGTTCTGTCAAGTGATTGTCAATGTTTATTTAATTGTAGTTTTGTAACTGTAAATTGTAATCTAGGAATCTTTATCGGTAAGTTAATACTTTTTACTTTTGTAATTTTGTAGACATAATATTTTGCTTCTCAAATGCTGGGTATGTAGCATCTCTTGGATTTTTGTCAACTGATTATTAATTTTCATCTAGTTGTAAGTTTGTAGAACTAATGAACTATACATATATATATATATATATATATATATATATATATATATATATAATATATATATATGTGTATATATATATATATTTTTTTTAATATTGTAATTCAACGTGACTTTTGTAGATAAAACACGCACAGAATTTCGTGTGTGGCGTTTAAGTAATCCAATTTAAGGTGAATTTACAGTTGATTTTTTCTCTCTCTCTATTTACAGGGGACAAAGCCCATAAGTACGGACTGCAGAGGCTCTGGGGCACAGTTAGTTACGGCGTCACGGCAGTGGTCGGGGGGGCGCTGGTCGACTGGTATTCTCGGGTCGGTCTTGTGCTTGTGTTTGTCTTTCTCTTTCTCTCTCTCCCTTTTCTTTTTCTTTTCTTTTCTGTATTTTTCTTTCTTCATTTCTCTCTCGATTGTTTTTTTTCATCTCTTTCATGACTGCACTCACTGCACTCTCTGTATGTCTGTCTGTCTGTTCCTCTCTCTTCTGTACTCTCCTCCTGCACTCTCTCGTTCTTCTGTCTCTCTCTCTCTCTCTCTCTCTCTCTCTCTCTCTCTCTCTCTCTCTCTCTCTCTCTCTCTCTCTCTCTCTCTCTCTCTCTCTCTCTCTTAACTTTACATCTCTTAACTTTACAGGATCCACCACTTATTTGCTATCCTCCGCAGGTACTAATACTGTCAAATTAAAATTTTCTGTCTATTTCATGGGACCAACAGAATCCAAGTATCTCTTTTACCCATCTCAACAGAATCCAGATCCCTTAATTATCCACTTCAGGGACAGAGTGAGCCCTAATCAGGTCTTCTAATTCATCTCAAGGACATATGGACCTCAAATCACTTTTACTAATCCATTGTAGGGAATAGAATGCAACCCTAATCATCTTTGTAATCCATCTTAAGGGGGGGAAATTGGACCCTGATCACTTTTTAGTCAACATTAGGGAATAAAGAGAAATCAAATTCATGTTAGGGAGAGAATATAAATCTAATTACGTTTATGATCTATCTCAGGGAACAACAGAATCCAAGTTTCGTGTTTTTTCTAATTCATCTCAGAGACAGCAGCCCAACCACTTGTCTAATCCTTCTTAGGGAGCAAATGCAACCCAAATATTTTGTCGAATCCAAAAGAAAGCTCATGTTTTTTTCTTTTCTTTTCTTCTTCTTCTTCTTCTTCTTCTTCTTCTTCTAATCGATCGCAGGGTATATGTATAAATCCATATATTTAATTTTTCAACCGTATCAGGGAACCAAAAGAATCTATTTTTTTTTTTTTTATTCATCTCAGGAAAACATTTTTAAAAATCCAAAATTAATTTCATTTTTCAGTTTCATTTCAAGTGTCATGCGTCTGTTTTTCATCTACCTCAGGAAGTAAAAAATTCAAGTTTCATTATATCTTATTTATCTTAGGGAACAAATTAATTGATTTCCTTATTTATATTCATTTTTCATCCATCTCAAGAAACATACAAAAATAATTCCCTTATTTAATTCTGCATTCATCACAGGGAACAAAAAAAAAACTATTTTAATTTTAGTTTCACCCTAATTTTTACCAATTTCAAGGAATCAAAAACTCAGAAATTCATTCTATTTCTCTTCCATCTCAGGAAATAAGCATACAGAGAAAAAATATATTATTTTCCATCAGTCTCGGGAAACAAAAAAAAAAGGTTCATTTTATATTCCACCGACCTCAGGAAACCGAGAAAAAGTTTCACCTTATTTTTCACCGATCTTAAGAGAGAGAGAGAGAGAGAGAGAGAGAGAGAGAGAGAGAGAGAGAGAGAGATGAGAGAGAGAGATGAGAGAGAGAGAGAGAGAGAGAGAAAAAAAAAAAAGTTTCATTTTATCTTCCACCGATCTTAGAAAATCGTATTCACCCAACATACCCCCCCCAAAAAAAAAAAAAATAATAATAATAATAATAATGATTTTTTTTTTTTTTTTTTTTTTTTATTATTTTTTTTTTTTTTTACACATCACTTCTCCCCCTCCACCTCAGGGCCAAGAGCAGAAGGACTACCTGCCTGCGCACGTGATGGTGGTCGTAGCCCTGACTCTGGACGCGGCGGTCGTCTCGCAGCTCGAGTTCACGGTTCCCGACAAGAAAATTTCCTCAACCGATGTCCACGCCGTCTTCAGGCAGCCGTCCGTTTTCCTGATTTTGGTCCGTTTAGTGAAATGGGTTGTTTTCCTTTTTTTTCTTTTCTTCTTCTTCGTCTTTTTTTTTTTTTTTTTCTTTTCTTTTTTTTCTTTCTTTTTCTTTTTCTTTCTTTTTCTTTTCTTACTTCTTTTTGGTTGTTGTTTTATTCTTCGCTATATTCTTCTTCGCTTATTTTTTTTTTATTATTGTTTTTTTTTTATTTTTTTCTTTTTTTATTTTTTTTATTATTGTTGTTTTTTTTTTTATTATATTATGTTTATCATTATCATTGTTCACTCTTTTCTTTTTATTTTTATTTTTTATTTCTCTTTTTTTCTTTCTTTTTTTTTCTTTTCTTTTAGTTTTTTATTACTTTATTTTATCTATTATTTTTCCTTTCCTCATTTCTCTTTTTCATTTCTTATGTTTCTTCTGCCATTTTCCTTCTTTTGCGTCTGGCTTTACTCTGGGGCTCGGTTCCGTCTTTTCTCCTCTGTGAGACCGCCTTGTCTTCTTTTTTTGCTTCTCGCTCTTTCTTTCTGTCCTTCTCTGGTACGTGCCTCCTCATGCCTGTTTTTTTCTTTATTGGGTTTTTTTTTTTGCTTTTTTTTTTTCTAGTTTGTCTTTGTTTTTTTTTTTTTTCTTTCTCTTTCTTCTTCTTTAGGGAATGTATTTGTTTTTATGGGCGATTTTTTTTGGGGATGTATGTTATATATTGTTTTAATCTAATGGATTATTATTTGTTATTTTGGATTTTATTTTATTTAAATTATATTATAGTGTTTAGGATTTAGTCATTTGTTTGTAATTATACATTCAAAAAATATTATATATTATTAATTATAATACTTCACCTCAAAATATAAAGTAATAATCATAAACATAGTATCATATCATTATTCATTATCTCATTGTTCATATTATTATCTCATCGTAATCACATCCTGATTATTTATATTTCTTTATCATTATTATTATCATTACTATTATTATTATTATTACCATTATCATTATCATTATTACTATTATTATTATTATTTTATACGAAAGTTTTCTTAGATCTGCTAATTAAAATCAAACACCGAGTCACTACCAGCGACCTATGGTGATTGAAGTTTGAGGCAATGGAACATCAACGAAAACATGCAAAATATGCAGAACAACCACAAAATCAAAACATCCAGTCAAATCAATTCACGCACACAAAGAACACATCAGATTGATAATGCTCTTCTGAGAACATGTGCTGTTCTGTTTAAGACTATTTTTTTTTATTTCTTCAAATTTTGGATTTCCTGGTATTTGTACCTTTTTTATAAGGCCAAGAACTCCAATAACAACAGGCAAAGTTTTGTTTTTCAAATGCCACATCTTTTCCACCTCTATTTCCAGGTCTTTATACTTTGATATCTTTTTGAACACTTTTGTTAGGACGTTTCTGTCTGAAGGGATGCTCATATCTATAAACAGGCAAGTGTTGTTTATTTTGTCCTTGATGACGATATCTGGACGATTTGCTTGTATAGTACGATCTGTGTGAATTGGAAAGTTCCACAAAATTGTAGCATCTTTGCCTTCAGTAACTGGCTCTGGATGGTGTTTGTACCATTTATCCTGTGTTCCGATAGAAGAGTGTTTGCAGATCTTCCAGTGCAGGTACTTGCCCACTCTGTCGTGTCGATTTTTGTACTCATTCGGTGTTAATATTGAGCAACCAGATACAAGGTGATCAATTGTCTCAACCTTGTCTTCACAAAACCTACACTTTGAGTCAGTGCCATTGTGCAAGATGTTAGCTTGATATTATCATTATTATTATTATTATTATTATTATTATTATTATTATTATCACCATTACCATCATTTCTACCATCATTATCATGATTCCTCGCATCACTTACCCAGATGACGACCGTGGTGCTAGGGACTTCCGGGGGCATGGTCAGCGCCTTCTACCTCCTGCTGGTGGAGGACACGGCGGCGCTGTGGAACCCTTCTTTCGCCTACCTCAAGCTCCTGCAGGGCCTTCTGCTGGGGGTACAGTGCCTCGCGTCGGAAGTGCCCTGTTTGTTCCTAGCTGGTGAATTGGGGGGTTGTTTTGTTTGTCTGTTTGTTTGTTGAAGTTAGGATTGGATTGTTATGTGGGGATGTTTACTTGTTTGTGTTTGTGCGTGTGTTGGAATATGTTGTAATGGAGGGTATTATTTGTTTGTGTTTGTTTATTGCTGTGTTTGTAATCTAAGGGATTCTTATTTGTTTGTTTGGAATTTACTTGTTATTTAAAGATGTTATTTGTCTGTGTTTAGGATTTAGTCATTTGTTTCAGTAATTATACATCCAAAAAAATATATCACTCATGTAAATTAAATAATCCCCTCCCCCCCCCCTCAAAAAAAAAAGGAAAAATCATCAAGAAACTAGGATACGCCAAGTCCTTCTCCCTCGCCCTCCTTGGCTTCAGTCTCCGCCTGTGCCTCTACTCCTGCGTCTCGAATCCTTGGTGGTTCCTGCCCATCGAGCTCCTCCACGGGGTGTCCTTCGCCTTGGCCCTCGCCTGTGTCACCTGCTACGCCAACAGCATCACTCCCGCCGGCGCTGAGGCGACCATGCAGGCCATCTTCGGCAGCGCCTTCCACTGCGGTGCGGTTTGCGCTGTTCTTTTCTTGTTACTATTGTTGCTTTGTTATTATTATTACGAGTTATTATTATTATTGCTATTATTTT
>NC_051427.1:20481760-20489260 GCF_015228065.2 Penaeus monodon | reverse complement strand
CTATATATAAACAAGATATAGTTAGCAACTGCACACCCAATATCAACAATATAACTTGCTCTAAACAGTCTTCTTTCTAGCCCTAGAAATATATATTAAAACACATACACACATAAATACATACGTACATCACAAACACAAGGAGAACACACCACACACACAGACAAGCGCCTGAATTTTTCAACACAAGCTGTGCATATCATTTGAACTGTTTCAGCTGACTGGGAAATTATCTGCCAAACAATGTCTGACTACAGATAGGGGTAATTGCTAAGAGATAACTTACTTTTATTTTACCTATTCATAAAATCTAAAATTCTAGTCACACCGCCAAGTATAATTTATTCACAATACTTGGGAAATGACTATATAATATTATATATATTATATATGATATATATTATATATATATCTATATATATATATATATATTTTTTACAATAAAAATTATAAATTTATACATATATATTATCTATTATATTACTATATATTAATTATATATACCTAGATATCATACATATAATATATATATATATATATATATAGGTATATATATATATAGATAAATATATATAGAGGTATATGTTATATGTAATGTATATGTATGATGTATATTTAATATTATCATCATCATCATACTACATACAATATATATATATATAATAATAATATGTATAGTATATATCATACTTTACATATACATACACACACACACAACCACACACACACACACACACACACACATACCCACACACACACAACACACACCAACACACATCTACAACACAGCACCCACCACACACACACACACCAACAACCCCCACACACACACCCAACACAACACACACACCACACACACACACACATATCTATATATATAATAATACATATGTATATATATTGCTATATTATATATATATTATATTAAATATATTATATACACATATACTGCAGAAAACACACATATATATCTATAAACATACATGATATAATATAAATATACATATAAAACATAAATGTACACATACATTACATATATACATATATCTCTGTATATATGTTAAATGTTGTGTTACATTTATGTTTTATTTATATTTATTTTATATTCATGTATTTTTATAGATATATGATGTGTGTGGTATAGATATTATATATGTATATATATAAATATCTATATATATATTATATGTATTCTTATATATATATATAATGTTGTGTGTGTGTGTGTGTGTGTGTGTGTTGTGTGGTGTGTATGTATGTGTGTGTGTGTGTGTGTGTGTGTGTTGTATGTGTGTGTGGTGTGTGTGTGTGTGTGGTTGTGTGTGTGTGTTGTGTATGTAACATATTATATATATATATTTATATATCTATAGTATATATTGATTTATGTATGTTTGTATGTATACATATACGTATACATATACATCTACATATACATCACAGTACATATATAATACATATCTATATATATCATAATTATTATATTAATATATATATATATATAATTATGTATATATATGGTATATATTATTATATTTATATATATCCATAATAGTATATATATTGTATATATATATGTATACTTCTATCTCTATCTGTATATAGTATATATATATCTTTCTATCTATATCTATATATATTCTTCCATCTTGTGAATAAATTTTATAATTGGGTGCTAAGAATTTTTAGGATTTTATGATAGTGTAAAATAAAAGTAATGTTTATCTCTTACGATTTACCCTATCTTGTAAGTCAGCCATTGCTTTGCAGATAAATTTCCCAGTCCTGATGATAACCAGTTCATGATATGCAGTTTGGTGTTGAAAATTCAGGCTGCTTTGTCTGTGTTGTGTGTGTGTGTGTTGTGGTGTACGTATGTAATTTATGTGTGTATGTGTTTTTATATTTATTTTCTAGGTTGAAGGAAGACTGGTTTAGAGCAAGTTATATTGGTTGATATTGGGTGTTTGTGCATTTTGCTCAACTATATCTCTGTTTATAATATATCGTCAATGTTCCATAGAACAATTTTAAAATTAGTGAATTTATAAATAGTGGACTGTCATGACACTGTGCATGGTGGTTGCATTGTGTATACCAGTGCTCCTTATCATGGAATTGTAAGATTATAATTCTTTTAATATTATTTTAGTTTTGGTGAAGTGATATATTCTCATTTTTATTCACATTAACTGTTATGCTCTTGATCATATGATAACTGACATTGCATGAATTTATATTGAAGGAAAAAACTCCTCACAATTACTACATTTCTTATATTATCTCCTTTATTATCATTACTTATCTCTAGCTGATGAGTTATTAGGATAAAAACAATGGTAATACACAGGGGAATCATAGTAAGTTTAACAATGTAATTGTCCATCCCCGACCAAACATAGATAGAGTTAAAGAGTCTGATTACTGACTTGATTACTGTCCCAACTTTGACAGATTTTCCTGGTTTTGAGGCTCTTATCAGCATGTTCATTACCAGATAATTTAATTCCCCCGTCATCCTGTACTTTTTTTATTTTTTTTTATATTTGTATCTTTCTCATTCTTCTTACATAGATATGTCGAGGAAGCTTTATCTCTGGATAGCTAATTTACCACCTGTGTAAATTCATGATATGTAAGCAACACACCAACATGCACACTTGTGGGTATATATATAGTATCTATATATATATATATATATATATATATATCTAATATAATAATATAGATATATATATTATATTATAATATCAAACATAACACCCATGCACAAATGTTATGTGTGTGTGTATTAGATATATATATATATATATAATATATATTCACACACACACTGCACACATGTGTGTGTGTACTAATATATTATATATATAATATATATATATATATTAATATATTATATATATATATATATATATATTATATCTATATATATTGTATTATATATATATTATACTATATTAATATATATATATATATATAGAGATATAGATATATATATATACATATATACATGTATACATATATATATCATTTAAAAATTAAAAATAATTAATACCCCCATATATAGACATACTAGAGTATATATATATACATATATAACATATATAATGTATATTATATGTATTATAACATATATATTTATTATATATATATATATAAGATATATACATATATATACCTATATACATATATCATACATATTACATATCTTCTTCACAATACACCCACACCACATACACTACACATACATATACTATCATAGACACTATACATATGTGTGTATGTTATGTGTTGTGTATATGTTGACGAAGATATGTATCTATATATACCTAATATATATATATATTATATATGTATATAATACAATATATATAATATATCTATATATCATATCTATATATATAGATTATATATATATTATATTCTAGATATATAAAGAAAGTAGATGAGACAAATGTGTGTTGTGTGTGTGTGTGTGTGTGTGTGTGTGTGTGTGTTTGTGTGTGTTGTGTGTGAGTGATGTGTGTGCGTGTGTGTGGGGGGGGTGCGTGTGGTGTGCGTGTGTGTGTGTGTGGTTGTGTGTGTGTGTGTGTATGTAGTATTATGTATGTATTTATGTATTATATATATATATATATATATATATATCATTATATACATATATACATATCCTTCTTCACATAGAACACACATACACATACCATACTATACATATACATATACACTTCCATATGTTGTGTGTGTCTGTGTGAGTGTATGTGTATGTGTATGTGAGGGTGTTAATATGTGAAGAAGATATTTAGTATATATCTTATAGATATATATATATAGTATACATCATACATACATACTACATACATACATACATACATACATACATACATACATACATACTACATACATACACACACATACACACACATAACACACACACACACATACACAACGATCACACACACACACACACCACACCGCACACACACACACACACACACACACACCCACAGCACACACACACACACACACGCACACACACACACACACACACACTCAATCGCACACACACTCCGACTCACACACTCACACACAACACAGACACACACACCACACACAGCACACACAACACACAACACACACACACACACACACACCACACACACACACACACCCACTATATATATATATATATATATATCTATATCATATTATCATATATATATATATATATTAAATTATTTAGTATGTTGTATGTTATATGTATAGGTAGATGTATATGTAGATGTATAGTCTATATCAGATCTAAGTCGATCTATCTATATCCTATCTATCTATCTATCTATCTCTCTATCTATCTATCTATCTATCTATCTATCTATCTTCTATCTATATATAATATATATATTATATATATATATATATATCTATATATGTGTGGGTGGTGTTGTGTGTGTTGTGTGTGTGTGTTTGTGGTAGTGTGTGTGTTTGTTTGTATGTATGTATGTATGTATGTATGTATGCATGTATATATGTATATGTATATATATATATATTTTTTATCATATACGTATATGTATTTATGTTTATTTATATTATAAATGTTTATATTACATCTCATACATATCTCATGAAAGCCATGGTCTTGAGGATCGTTTTTTCACCCATAGAATAATTTGTTGCGGGTCTTAGAGCTCACAACTTTTCCAGCGGAAAGACAAGAACATTGTGATATTCTAACAAAGATCTTATTACCCTTTTCTTAAGAGACGTAAATGTCCAATTGCATACATAGTGCTTGTTTTACCTAAATGTTAGGGTTTTCTTTTTACTTAAAGCTACCCTTCCGATGTCAAGAAGCTATTTAGGTGTTTGCCTTATAGTGTATCTTCTTGCTTCATTAATTACCTATATTTAAAGACAAAGATATTACAACGACACACACACGCATTATATATTATATATAAATATAAATAAATAATATTATATATATATCTATAGATATATATATATATATACTGTATATATTATATATTATATACTATCTATCTATATATCTGTCTTATATCTATCTATATATCTATCTATATTCTATCTCTATATCTATGTCTATATCTATAGCTATATCTAGATATATATATATATCTCTATGGTATATATTCTCTATATATATTATATATATATAATATCGATATATATAGTATATAATATATTATTAATGTCTGGACTGTATGATGGATGATGTGTGCTTGTATATAACTTATATTATATATAATTATATATATTTTAATATATATATCTGTCTAAATAATTATATAGTATATACATATATATGATTATATATATCTATATACCTATATATGGTATATATATATAGTCATTTATATATGTATATATATGTATAATAATTATATGTATATAATTATATAATATATATATATAATTAATAGATATAATTTATATATATATACCATATGATATATATAATATATATATATATATAAATATATATTATATATATGTATATATTTATATGGTTTATTGTATCGTTAATGTATAATGTAGTATGTATATGTATATGTAATGTATTGTATATGGAATATGTATTGTATATACTATATATAATATATTATATATATTTATATATGTATATATATATATTATATGTATATTTCATCTGTCTACTTATATATAATTTATAATTTATCATATAATTATCTATATATAATTATATCTCTATAATTAGTATCGCCTTATCTATATATAAATTATATATAAATTTATTATCTAAGTCTCTTATGATCTCAATTATATAATAGATATATATAATATATATAATTTATATATACTATAATTATATATAAATATATCTATATAAATCTATATTATAAATATCATCATATCAATCTTATATAAATATCATATCTATATAAGATATATATATATATATCTATTATATCTATATAATATCTATATTGTGTGTGTGTGTGTGTGTGAGTGTGTGAGAGAGAGAGAGAGAGAGAGAGAGAATGTATATGTATGTATTTGTTATTAGCAAGTTCCAGTTGTTTGAAGTTACAGATTTATATCAAGAAGAAAATTACTGTGCCTTTGTCTAGTCTTTGTGTCTTGGTTAAGTGAACACATAAAAGAGGTTTAGACATGTATATGCATAGGCTCCCATTCACAGGAGGAGTCTGAAACAATGTACTTTTATTCAAAGGTCATTCCATATCAGATAATTTTGCAGAACGAATTATGATGGGACTTTCTGTTTGGAAGGTTATTTTGATAACCTCAGTAGATACAGCAAAGGGGGCCGAAGTTTATATCGTAGTAGCAATGACGTATGTTCGAGCAGATAATTTTTTTTCTTTTTTTTTTTCCTACTGAGTATCATTTCCACTTTGAATGTAAAATAAAACTTGTTGTGTGGAATACCATGGAACTTGCATGGTTGAGTGACTGTAGGTGTAGATGTGTCACAAGGTGGCTTGGCTCGCCTTTATACACGCAGAATTATTGCAGTATTTGTACCTCCTCAGAGGCTTAAAGGATTAACGAGTCGCAGACTGGCTCTCGACATGTTTGTGATTGATCGCGACACCTCATTATCAAACTTTTGAAACGACATGAGTCATTTCAACTTTCTATTGAGATACCCTTCTGGTCTTTTAAGTTAGGAAGGCCAAAACTCCTTTTGCTTTTATAATGCAACTTTAAGAAAAAAGATAGAGAATTGAGTAATATATAATATTGAAAGGCCAGGCAAGGTGATCTTAGCTTAGCCCTAAATTTTATAAGTGTGTGACACAGACATCACATAAACTTGGACACAAGGCTGAGACACGAATTTATTGTTGTTTTTCCTATTCTGAAAATCTTGTTTGTTGATGTTGATGGTAATGTTCATAGAAACTAAACAACGTGTTATTTAGTTATTTGTCTTATGTAATTTTTTTCTTTTTTATTGAGTGTTATGTTGGACTAATTTTTAAAAAATATTGTAGCTTTGATATTGTAATATAGAAATGACAGTATTGTATCTGCAGTTCACATTCTTAAAATGATTAATACTGACAAGGTAACTTTTTTTTTTTTTCTCTCGCTTTTTTTTAGGTACAACATAAATTTTATGTATTTGAAATTTGAAAGACTATTCCAGTGGCAGGTTTAGATTTTTTTTTTTTTTTTTTTTTTTTTTTTTTTTTTTTTTTTTAGTAGTGAGTGGATTTTTAAGAGACTTTAATAATGTAAATTTGAGGAGCAGAATGCCAGTGAACAAATGTCTTGATACAATCTCGTGCAAGATCAGATGCAGAAAGATTTTTTTTTTTTTTTTTTTTCTTGATTGCTTTTGGCTCCTTGTTGCCAGATTGTTGAGTAAATTTCTGCTTCAATTAATGTTTTTGTTGTTGTCAGAAAGCTAATTCTTTACTGTGTGTTGGCAAAGGAGAATGTATTTTTTTAGCACGTGTTTTAGAGACAAGTTAATATTAACGT
>NC_051427.1:20466760-20471760 GCF_015228065.2 Penaeus monodon | reverse complement strand
CTTTCCTCCCTCTTCTTCCCTCCTTCTTCCTCTCCTCTTCTTCCTCCCCCTCTCCTCCTCCTCCTCCTCCTCCCCTTCACTCCTCCTTCTCCTCCTCCCCCTCATCCTCACCTTTCTCCTCCTCCTTCTTTTCTTTTTTTCTCCTCTCCCCCTTTCCTCCCCTTCCTCCTCCTCCTCCCTCCTCCTCCTCCTTTTTTTTTTCCCTTTTTTTTTTTTTTCTTTCCTCAACCTCCCCTTCTCTCCTCTTCTCCTCCTCCCTTTTCCCTCCCCCCTCCTCCTTTTTTCTTCTTCTTTCCTCCTCCCCCTCCTCCTCCCCTCCTCCTCCCCCCCTCCTCCTCCTCCCCCTCCTCTTTTCTCCCTTCCTCCTCCTCCCCTCCCCCCTCCTCCTCCCCACCGTCTGAAAATTCCCCAAAAACCCAAAGGTTTAATAATCCGGTTTTGACTCTACGGAGAGCGTGTAAATTTGTGTTATTGAAATCCCCAGTTATAAGTGTGTAGGTTGGTACCTGTATTTTCCCCGCTGTGTCGTACCGGGCTGGGTGCGTGTAATTTGTAGAAAACTGGAACAGATATGTTGTTTGTCTTACTATTATTATTATTATTATTAAATATATATAATATATAATAAATATAATATATAATATATATTAATTATAATATTATTAATATATATATATATATATATAATAATATTAAATATATATTATATATATATTTTATATATATTATTATATTATTTATATATATATATATTATATTTTAATATATTATATTATATAATATTATTGTATATATTTTAATTATTTTGATAATATTGTATTATTTGATTTTTTTGATATTTAGTTTGTTATTTGGAGAGTTAACTGTTAATATATTTGTTATTTTTCCTCTTTTTGTCTTGGAATTATCATCGTGAGAAATATGTAATATGGAACCATATTCATGTGTTTTGCGTTATCTTGCGAGGTTGATAGAAGTCGTTGCTTGTGTGACTCTCTTGCTGGTTATAGTGTTTTAAGTCCTGTGTGATGGGTTGGGCGGCGGGAGATGAGTAGGCAAGCTCTTTTTTGTGGTGGTGGGGGGGGGGGGTCTGGAGATTTCGATATTTTTTGTGTGATGGGTGTTGTGTGTTTGTCTCTTCGTTTCTTGGTCTTTGATCTCCCCCTCTACGTCTTCTTCATTATTTTCTTCTTCTTTTTTTGTCTTTTTTCTTTTTCCTCTCCCTTCTCCTCCTCCACCTCCTCCTCTTCTTCCTCCTTCTTCTCCTTTTCTTCTTCTTTCTCCTTCTCCCTCTCTTCTTCCTCCTCTTTCTTCCCCTCCCCTCCTCCCCTCCTCCCCTCCTCCCCTCCTCCTCCCCCCCTCCTTCTCCTTTTCTTTTTCCCTCCTCCTCCTCCTCCCCCCCCTCCCCTCCTCCTCCCCTCCCCCTCCTCCTCCTCCTCCTCCCCCCCCACCCCCTTGCAACTTGCAACACGGAGGGTGCTCTTTCCCCAGATTTCATTGTAAGAGAAATGACAGCGAACGTTCATGAAGGGGGGGGGGTCGCATGTTGCAGGTTCAAGTTGCGTTTCCTATTTCTGTGGTTTATATTCGGCATGTTAAAGCTTACATTTTCTCCTAAGCTTTAAGGTGAAGATGTAATGAGAAAATAGTGAATGCCGATTAATAATTTTATTTGATTATTTTTTAATTCTTTTTTTTTCTTAAACTATGCGGCCGTGCTAAGGCATTTTCGTTTCCAGAGATCGATAGCGTTGAGGTACGGACTCAAAAGGAGAAATATAATAGGAGGGCTAGGTTCGGCGTAAAGGATTTCTGGGAGGGAGGCATATATATAGAGGGAGAGGGAGGGAGGAAGATCTATATATATATATATATATATAAAATTTAAATTTTAATATATTATATTTTAATAATATATATATTAAATACACTACATACATACAACATACCATACATACATACATACATCATAAAAAAAAAAAAATTCAACTAGAGGGAGAGAAAGAGGAGAGAGAGAGAAGAGGAGAGAAGAGAGAGAAGGAGAGAAGAGAGAGAGGAGAGAGAGAGAGGAGAGCCTCAGAGGTGGAAAAATTCGGTTTGATCACAGCTCCCCCACCGTCCTCGCCCGCTTTTGGCTTCGTCAAAAACGGTCTGCATTCTTTTAATATTTCCAACCACGCCCCCCCTCTCCTTTTCGTACTTATTTAATATATTAATATATATATATAATATTTATTTTATATATTATATATATATATATTGTATATATATTATAAAATTTATATATTATATATATAATATTTATATATTATGTGTGGTTTGTGTGTGGTGTGTTGTGTGGTGGTGTGTGTGTGTGTGTTGTGTGTGTGTGGGGTGTGTTGTTTGTGTATTTGGGGGTGTATGTGTGTGTGTGTGGGGGTGGGGGTGTGTTATGGTGTGTGTGTGTGTGTGTGTGGTGTGTTGGGTGTGTGTGTGTGTGTGTGTGTGTGTGTGTGTGTGTGTGTTGTATCTGTCTGTTTGGTTGCAGTATAACTGTTTGTTTTGTTTTTTAATATGTATATATATTTAATTTATTTTATAATAATATATATATAAAATTTAAAATTATATACATCATAATAAATATAATATACATCCGCACACACACACACACCACCCACACAACACCCCCAACATACTTTATACATAACTATACCACGCATTGTTTACTTTTTTTAAAACCGTTAACCAGCAGGGGGCATCCCTAAGGGGGGGTGCTAGGGGACCGACAATATAACTTCGAGTATGGCTGGGTCAGGTTGCCGATTTGTTACGTCTTAGTGATCAGGTTGTGAAGTCATGGTCAAGTTGAACTTCATTTTCAGAGGGTAACTTCGTGTTCAAATAAGAATGTCATGTTCGTGATGAAGATCTATGTTCGTTATTCATCTTCGTGTTCGGGTTGCAGTATCGTTCAAACTATTGAAAGCATCTCGGTTCATGTTGCAGCGTCGTTCATACTGCAACTGCATGTTCAAATTGCATTCTCATTTTCCGTTGAAACTTCATGTTCAGTTTTATATTCATTTTAATTTATTTTCACGTTCGGTTTGTTACTTCCTGATTTGATTGCAACCTCATGTTCAGATTCTGATTTGTTTCGACACGGGAACATGAGGATGCGGGGTTTATTGCAAATTCTATTCTCTGTTTCAAATGAGCTCCTGGCCCCAAATTGCAATTTCATGACCACATTGCAACCCCATAATCTGATTGCAACCTCATGTTCAGATTGCAATGCCCTTTTTTTCTTCTTCCCGTGTGTCAGTCAGGCTGTTTGTCCTTCCGCGTTCATGGTAGCTGTCTGTGGACCCAGAGTCATGAACTCCGCATGATGGGAGGGAGAGATAAGAGGAGGGGGGGGGGGCGGGGCGGGGGGGGGGGGAGTCCATTTCTTGTGACTCGCGGCAGCGGGTTACGAAGGATTAAAGATAATGATGCAAGAGGTTGTGGTGAGGATGATGGTGTTGGTGTTGGTGAGGAGATATGAGTGATGAAACTGATGATGCAGGAGGTTGTGGTAAATTGTGATAGGTTTTGATGAGAAGAGGGTATTTGTGATTTGAAATTTAAGGTTTGTATGTAAAATTGTGGCAAGTTTTGGGGAGGAGGGTGGTGATATAGGTGGGATTGAGGTGAATGATTAAAATGATAATGCAAGAGGTTGTGGCAAGTTGTGATGAGGATTATGGGTGATAATGCGCATTGTGGTTTTATGATTATGATAAACAAAAAGCGTTGAGGATGAGTTGCAATGAGAAATTTGATATTAATAGTATGAGTGATGCTAATAATAAATGGTAATGATGATGATGATGGTGATGATGATGATGATGAAGGATATCAGTGTTAATTGTAGTAGTAGTAATGATGATAATGAAGTCGATTGTGACCGTTATGGTAATCATATATAGCAACAACAAAAATATTTTATGCAACCCCCCCCCCCCCCCCCAGCTGCATTCGTTCGCGACCGAGGGGATTGGAGGGGGAATGTACCCTTTTTTTTTATTAGTTCTTGCTTACTTGCTTGTTCTTGTTTGCTTGGTATCGTACGTGCTTCCGCTTGTTCTTGTTTGTTCTCGTTTGCTTGCTCTCGGGTTTGTTTATGTGAGCTCTTACCTGTTTCTGCTTGTTTGCTTACTTTTCGGTTTGTTTGGTTCCTTGTTTTCTGCATATCTTTTTTTCTTTCTTTTTTTTTTACTTGCTTGCTTGATTGATTGCTTACTTACTTTCTTGCTTGTTTCGGTGTCTCCTTGTTATCTGGCTCGTGTGCTTTCTTGCTTGCTCTCTTTATCTCTTTGCTTGCTTCTCCTCCTTCTTGGTTTAGGTAGCTCCTTTTGCTTCCTTTTTGCTTGCTTGTTTGTACCCATATTTTCTCGCTTGCTCTCTTGCCTGTCCGCTTGTCTTGCTTATTTGCTCTTATTTGCTTCCATCCCTTGTTTATTTATTCTCTCGTCTTCTTGCTTGCTTCTCTTTATTTTGTTGCCTTCTTGCTCCTGCGTTTTCAGTGCCCCTTGCCTCTTATCTCGTTTTCTTTTCTTGCTTGCTTGGCTGCTTGCTTGCTTGCGGTCCTTCCTTTGAACAGCGGGTGATGGAACGGCCGCTTGTATAAAATGGGCGTGCTAATTTTCGGGCCGGTTTGGTCTTGTCTCATCGGGCGGGGGAGCGGAGGGAAATTTGTAATGTGCCTGTGCCTCCATCTTTTCGCATTTATGTGTGTATATGTGTGTGTATATAAATATATATATATATATATATATATATATATATATATATATATATATATTTTATATTATATATATATATATTCACACACACACACACACACACACACACACACACACACACACACACACACACACACACACACACACACACACACACACACACACACACACACACATGTGTACATGTGTATTGATACATGTAGATAGATAAGTAGGCAGATGGATAGATTT
>NC_051427.1:20441459-20453959 GCF_015228065.2 Penaeus monodon | reverse complement strand
ACTCCTCGCGGCCCACGCCTTCCTGAGGGACGGGAACGAAGGCAATTAATCGATAAAAAGAAAAACAAAATACAAATCAACAAGCGCAATAAATAAACAAAATTAACAAACATCAATAAACAAACAAATCAAATAAAGACATAAAGATATAATAATAAAAAAAAAATAAACACGAGCATATCAACGGCAATAAAGGTGCCACAGCACAGACAACAGACAAAGGTCATCGCAATGGCTAAGGCTTCACACACACAACGGCCCCGCGCGGAGGCCAGGCAGCACTGCGGCCAAACACTGCGCTGGAAAGGGGGCTTCAGGACGTCCCTTTTTGCAACAAAATGTCTGAAAAGACAGGAATTTTGAGGCCTTTCTTTTTGCAACAAAATGTCTGAAAAGACAGGAGTTTAGAGGCCTTTCTTTTTGCAACAAAATGTCTGAAAAGACAGGAATTTTCAGGCCTTTCTTTTTGCAACAAAATGTCTGAAAAGACAGGAATTTTGAGGCCTTTCTTTTTGCAACAAAATGTCTGAAAAGACAGGAGTTTAGAGGCCTTTCTTTTTGCAACAAAATGTCTGAAAAGACAGGAGTTTAGAGGCCTTTCTTTTTGCAACAAAATGTCTGAAAAGACAGGAATTTTGAGGCCTTTCTTTTTGCAACAAAATGTCTGAAAAGACAGGAGTTTTGAGGCCTTTCTTTTTGCAACAAAATGTCTGAAAAGACAGGAATTTTGAGGCCTTTCTTTTTGCAACAAAATGTCTGAAAAGATAGGAGTTTAGAGGCCTTTCTTTTTGCAACAAAATGTCTGAAAAGACAGGAGTTTAGAGGCCTTTCTTTTTGCAACAAAATGTCTGAAAAGACAGGATTTTTGAGGCCTTTCTTTTTGCAACAAAATGTCTGAAAAAGGAAGGAGGTTTTTTGAGGCCTTTTTTTTTTGCAACAAAATGTCTTAAAAAAACAGGGAATTTTTAGGCCTTTTTTTTTACAAAAAAAGTCTGAAAAGAAAAGGAGTTAGGGGGCCTTTCCCTTTTCAGAACCCAAAAAGTCTCAGGTTCAATGGCCGTGGTGTTATAAGATAGTATGGTAATGAAAGGGGTAGAAAGGGGTGGGGTGAGGACAGGGATTGATAGAAGGGGGGGGGGGGGGTTAAGATGGTGATTAGAGCAAAGGGTGATTGGAACAAATGGAAGGTATTTATGTTAACAGGCTGTTGACTAAAAGGGCGGGGGAGGCAATAAAAATGACAAAAAAACCCATAATTAAAAATCATAACCAAAAATTTAAATTCACAATTCATATTGATGATAATTAGAAATGATTAAAAAACCCACAATACAGAAGTTTCCCCCTTTAAATTTTAAATTTAAATTTATTATCTATCATTTGTTTGATTTTTTCTGACCCGTAGCCTTTTTTTTTTTTTTTTTTTTTTTTTTTGTTACGGGCTGGTATTTTAAATCTTTTTTGTTTTTTTAAGGGCTGGGAACCCCTTTTTAAACCTTTTTTTAAAAAATAAAATATTATTTAAACACCAGCATTTTCCCCGGTTTTATTTGTTTGTTTTTTTGATGTTTTTTTTTTCGCTTTTTTTTTGTTTCGTTTTTGGGTTTTTTTAATTTTATTTTTTTTGTCTTTTTTTTTCATCTGGTTTTTTTTTTCCCATTTTAGGCCTCCTTCGTATCTCCTGTTTCGTTTTCGGGATCTGGGTCGGCAATTGCTGCAGAGGCTTTCCCGCCAAAAAGAGGTGGAGGGGGGGGGGGAGGGGGGGGGGGGGGAGAGAGGGGGGGGGAAGGCGGGAGGGGGGGGAGGGGGGAGAGGGAGGGGGGGAGGGAGGGGGGAAGAGGGAGGGGGAGGGGGAGGGGAGAAAGAGAAGAGAGAGAGAAGAGAGAGAGGGAGAGAGGGGAAAAGAGAAGAGGGGGGAAGAGGGGGAAAAACAAAAGAGAGAAGACGAGAGAGAGAGAGACAGGAGAGAGAAGAGAGAGAGAGGGGGAGGGGAAAAAGGGGAAAGGGGGGAAGGCCCAGAGGAGGAGAGGAGGAAGAGAAAAAGAGAGAGAGAGAGGAGGAGGGAGGGGAAGGGGGGAAAAGAGTGAGGGAGGAAGAGGAGAAAAAAAAGGAGGGGAGGGAGGGGAGGGGAGGGGAGGGGAAGAGAGGAGGGGGAGGGGGGAGGGGGAGAGAGGGGAAAAGGGGAGGGAGAGGGAGAGAAGGAAAAAGGGGGGAGGGGAGGGGGGAGGAGGGGGAGAGAGAGGGTAGAGGAGGGAGAGGAGGGGGGAGAAGGGGAAAGGGGAGAGGAAGGGGGGAGAGAGAGAGAGAGAGAGAGGGGGGGGGAAGAGGGAGGAGAGAGGGGAAGAGAGGAGAGAGGGGATGAGAAAGAGAGAGGAAAAAAAAGAAAAAGAGGGGGAGAAAAGAAGAAAAGAGAAAAAAGAAGAAAAAGAGAGAGAAGAGGGAGGAGAGGGGGGAGGGAGAGAGGAGAGAGAGAGAGAGAGGGGAGAGAAGAGAGAGAGAGGGGATCAGAGATGAAAAGGGAGGAAAAGAGAGAGAGAGAGGAGAGAGAGAAGAGAGGGGGGGAGGAAAAGAAAAGAGAAGGGGGGAGAGAGAGAGGGGAGGGGAAGGGGGAGGGGGATTTGGGGGAGGAAAAAGGGGGAGGGAGAGAGAGGGGAGAGAGAGGAGGGAGAGACAGAGAGAGAGCAAGGGACAGGAGGGGGAGAAAGAGAGGGGAAGAAGGGAAAGGGGGGAGGAGGGAGGGGAAGGGGAGAAGGAGGGGGGAAAAGGGGGGAGGGAGAGAAAGAGTGAAAGGGAGGGGAAAGAGGATGGGGGAGGGGGGAGAGAGGGGGGAGAAGGGGAGGAGAGGGGAGAGAGGGGGAGGGGGAGGGAGGGAGAGAGAGAGGAGGGAGGAAAATGAAATGAGAGAGAGGGGAAGGGGAAAAGGGGAGGGAGGAAAAAGGGAGGGAGAGAAAGGAGGGAGGGGAGAGGGAAAGGGGGAGAGGAGGGGGGGAAAAAAGAGAGAGAGAGGGGGGAGAAAGAGAGGGGGGGAGAGAGAGAAAAGAGAGAGAGAGAACTTTTGGAAAAGGGAGAGAGGGGACGAGGGGAAGGAGGAGAGGGAGAGGGGGGAGAGAGGGAGGGAGAGGGAGAGAGGGAAAAGAAAAGGGGAAAGGCGAGAGAGAGAGAGGGGAGAGGGGGAGAGAGAGAGAGAGAGAAGAGAGAGAGAGAGGAAGGGGGGAAGAGAGAGGAGAGGAGAGGAGAGAGAGAGAGAAAAAGGACGAGAGGAAGAAAAGAGAGAGAAGAGAGAAGGGGGAGGGAGAGAGAGAAAAAGAAGAAAGAAAAGAGAGAGGAGAGGGGAAGGGTGAGAGAGAGGGGAAGGGGAAAGGGGAGAGGAGGAGGAGAGAGGGGAAAGAGAGAGGGAGGGAGGGGGAGAGAAAAAAGGAAAGGGGATGAGGAAAAGAGGGAAAGAGAGAAAGAAAAGAAAAGAAGAAAAGGGGAAGAGGGAGAGAAGGGGAGGGGGAGGGGAAAGAAAAGAAGGGGCGAGAGGAGGGGGAAAAGAAAGGGGGGGAAGAGGGGGGAGAGGGGGAGGGGAGAGAAAGGAGGGAGGAGGGAGAAAAAGAGGAGAGGGGGGGAGGGAAAAAGGGAAAAAGAGAGGGGAAAGATTGAGGTGGGGGGGGAAGGAGAGAGAGAAGAGAGAGAAGAGAGGAGGGGGAGGGGAGAGAGAGAGAGAGGAGAGGGGGGAGGGAGGGAAGAAAGAGAGAGAGGGAAAAGAAAAGGGGAAAGGGGAGAGGAAGGGGGGGGAGAGAGGGACGGAGGAAAATGGGGGGGGAGGGGAGAAAAAGAGAGGGGAGAGAGGGAGGGGGGGGAGAGGGGGGGGGGGAGGGAAGGAGGGAGGTGGAGAGGAAGGGAGAGAGGGAGGGGAGAGAGAGCGAGGAGGGGAGCGGGGGGGAAGAGAGGAGGGGAGAGGGGGGAGAGAGAAAAGGGGGGAGAGGAGGGGAAAAAAGAGGGGAGGAGAGAGAAAAAAAAAAAAAAAGGAGGAGAAGGAGGGGAAAAGAGGGGGGAGAAAGAGAGAGAGAGAGAGAGGGGACGAGAGAGAGAGAGGGGGGGGAAAAAAGAGGAGAGAGAGAAAGAGAGGGAGAGAGGAAGAGGAGAGGAAGACGAGACGAAAAGAGGGGGGAGGGGAGAGAGAGAGGGAGAGGGAGGGAGGAAGAGGGGAGAGAGGGGAAAAGAGAGGGAGGGGACGAAAGGGAGAGGGGAGAGAGAAGAGATGGGAAAAGGGGGAGAGGGGGAGGGGAAAGGGGAGGGGGAGAGAAAAAAGAAAAGGGGGAGAGAGAGAGAGAAAGGGAGAGAGAGAGGGGGAGAGAGAGAGAGAGAGGGGGAAAAAAAAAGAGGGGGGAAAAAAAAAAAAAGCGGGGAGGGGGACGAGAGGGAGGAGAAAAGAGGGATGAGGGGATGTAGGGGGAGGAAGGAAAAGGGGAGGAGAGAGAGGGGGAGGGAGAGAGAGAGGAGAGAGAGAGGGGAAGGGGAAAAGAAGGGGGGGAGATAGACCCCAGAGAGAGGGGAGAGGGAGAGAGAGAGGGGGAAAGAAGAGAGGGAGAGGAAACGAGGGGAAAGAGAAGGGGGGAGAGAAAGAGAGAGGGGGAGAGAGAGGGTGGGGAGAAAAAAGAGACGAGAGGGGAAGACGGGGAGAAAAAAAGAGAGAGGAGAGGGAGAGAAAGAGGAGGGGGAGCAAAAGGGAAAAGAGAGAGAGGAGGGACGAAGAGGGGGGAGAGGGGAAAAGAGGGTGAGAGAGAGAGAAGGGGGGAAAGAAGGGGGGGGAGAGAGGGGAAAAAGAGAGAGAGAGGACCCGAGGAGAAAGAAAGAGAGAGAGAGGGGGGAGGGAGGAAGAAAGAGAGGGGGGGGAGGGGGGGAGGGAGGAAAAAAAGAGGGGGGGAAGGGGGAGAAGTAGAGAGAGAGAGAGGGCGAGATGGGGAAGGGAAAAGGAAGGGGGAGAGAGAGAAAAGGGGAGAGGGAGAAGAGGGAGAGGGAAAAGAGAGAGGGGGGGAGAGAAAGGGAGGGGAAAAGGGGGAAAGAGGGGGGAAGGGGGAAAGAGAAAAGAGAGAGGGGGAGAAGGAGAGAGAGGGGAAAAGGGGAGGGGGAAAAGGAGAGAAAAGAAGAGAGAGGGGGGGGAGGAGAGGGGGGGGATGAGGAGGGAGAGAAAAGAGGGGGGAGAGGGGGGGAAAGAGAGAGGGAGGAGAGAGAGGAAAAAGGGGATAGAGGGGGGAGGGGGGAGAGGGGAGAGAGGTGAAGAGAGACGAGAAGAGAGAAAAAAGAGAGAGAGAAAAAAAAAGGAGGAGAGGGGGAGAGAGAGAGGGGGAGAGAGAGTGAGAAAAGGGGGGGAAGGGGAGAGGGAGGGGAGAGGAAAAAGAGAGAGGGGCAGGGGAGGGGGAGAAAAGAGGGAAAAAAGGAAAAAGAGAGAGAGAAAAAGGGGGGGGGGAGGGAAAAAGGGGAAAGGGGAAAGGGGAGGGGAGATGAGAGAGGGGAAGGGAGAGAAGAGGGGGGAGAGAGAGAGAGGGATTAGGGGAAGAGGGGGAGAGGGGGAGAGAGAGAAAAACGGGGAGAGAGGAAGAAAGGAGAAGAGAGAGAGAGAGGAGAGAGAGGAGAGGGGAGGGAAAAGAGAGGGGAAAGGAGGAGGAGAAGAGAGGAAGAGAGGAGAGAGAGAGGAGGGGGGAAAAAAGAGAGGAGGGGGGGAGAAAGAGGAGAGGGAGAGAGGAGAGAGGGGAAAGAAAAGAGAGAGGAGAGAGAGAGGAGGGGAGGGGAAGAGGGGGGGGGGAGAGGAGAGGAAGAGACGGGGAGAGAGGAAAAGGGGAGAGGGGGGGGGGAAGGAAGGAAAGGGGGGGAGGGAGGGAGGGAGGGAGGGAGGGAGGGGAAGGGAGGGGGAAAAGAGGAGGGGAGAAAGAGGGGGAGAGAGAGAGGGGGAAAAGAGAAAGGGGAGAGAAAAAAAAAAGAGAGAGAGAGAGGGGAAAAGAGAGAGAGAAGGAAGGGGAAAGGGAATGGGAGAAGAGGAGAGGGAGGGAGGGGGGGAAAAAGGGGAGTGAGAAGGAAAGAGAGAGGGAGAAGGGGAGAGAGAGAGAGACTGGAGAGAAGGGGGGGAGGGGAGAGGAGAGAGAAAAGAAAAGGGGAGAAAAGAGGAGGGAGAGAGAGAGAGAGGAGAGAGAGTAGGGAAAAGGGGAAGGGGGAGAGGAGAGAGAGGGGAAGAGAGAGAGAGGAAGGAGGGAGAAGGAGAGAAGGGGAGAAAAGAGAGAGTGAGGGGAGAAAAGGGGGGAGAGAGAAGGAGAGAGAGAAGAAGAGAGAGAGGGGGAGAAAAAGGAGAGAGGGAGGGGAAACGGGGGGGAGGGGAGGGGGATGAGAGAGAGAGGAGAGAGAGAGAGAGATGGGAAGGAGAAGAAGAAAATGGTGAGACGAAAAGGGGAGAGAGAGAGAGAGAGAGGGGGGGAGAAGAAAGGGGGAGAGGAAAGGAAAAGAGGGGGGGAGAGAGGGGGGGGGGGAGGGGGGGGAGGGGGGGGGGAGAGAGAGGAAAAAGAAAAGATGAAAAAGGAGAAAAAAGAAAGAGAGAAAGAAAAAAAAAAGAGGGGAGAGGGGGAGAGAGAAAAAGGGGGGGGAGGAGAAGGAAAGAGAGAGAGAGAGGGGGAGAGAGGGGGGGAGGGAGGGATAGAGAGAGAAGAGAGAGGAGAGAAAAAGAAAAGAGAGAGAGAGGGGGGAAAAAATAAGGGGGATAGAATGAAGGTTTTAAAGGAATGGGAATTATAAGATAATACAAGGGGGGGAAAGAAAAAAAAAAAAAAGGAGGGGGGGGGAAAAAAAAAATATATAAAAATAAAAAAAAAACAAAACAACACAAAAATAAAAGAATATAAGAATAAAAAAAAAAAGAAAAAAAAAGAACAAAACAGAGGGAAGGGAAGGAAGTATACAAAACAAAAATAGAAAGAGGGGAAAATAAATAAAAAGAAAAATATTAGGGAAAATTTTAAAAAAATAATTAAATATAAATAAAAAATAATAAAAAAAAAATACAAAGAGAAAAAAATAAAAGGGGGGGTTTTAGGGGGGGTGGGGAAAACAAAAAAAAAAAAAAAAAAAACAAAAAAAAATAAAAAAAAAAAAAAAAAAAAAAATTATAAAAAAATTGGGAAGGGGGAAAAAAACAAAAAAAAAAAAAAAAAAAAAAAAAAAAAAAAAAAATTAGGAGAAAAAAACAACAAAAAGGAAAGAAAATTTGAGAAAAAGGAGCAGGAAAGGGGGGGAAACAGGAGGGAGGCCCCCCCCCCACCAATAAGAGAAGAGCGAGGAAGGGGGGAGGGGAGGGAGGGGGAGGGGGGGGAGGGGGACGGGGGAAGGAGAGGGAGGGAAAAAGGGGCACAAAAGGGGGTTGCAGGGGGAGAGGGGGAGGGGGGAGGGGGGGGGGGGGGAGAAACCCCCAGGAGGGGGGGTGGGGGAGGAGGGGGTGGGGGCCAAAAGGGGAAAGATCCCCCCAAACTAAAGGGCGGCCGAGGGGGCCCGGGGAAAGGTGCGCCCCCCCCCCGAAGGGAGGAAAAAAGGGGGAAAAGGAGGGGGAAGGGTGGAGGGAGAGGGGGGGTGAGCCCCCGGGGGGAGGGAGGAGAAAAGAGGGGGGCGGGGGGGGGAAAGGGCAAGGGGGCGAGGGGAAATTTAAAGGTTGGAGAGGTGCGAGAAAGGGAGGGAAAAAAGGGGGGGAAAAAGGAAAAAAAAGGGAGGAAAGAAGGGGAAATGTATGAAGCAGGAAAGATTTAGAATTTTTAAAAAAAAAACTATAAGGGGGGCCCCAAAAAGACCGGGGGAAAATGGAAAGGAAAAGAAATAGAGAGAGAAAAAAATGGAGGGAAAAAAAAAAAATTAAAATCCCTAAAGGAGAAAAGGGGAACCGAGGGGAAAAAAGGAAAAAGAGGGGAAAAGAAAAAAGGAATTAAGGGGAGAACACACCTACACACCACACACACACACACACACACACACACACACACACACACACACACACACACACATATATATATATATACACACATACACACATAAAATGTTCACGTAAACCCCCTTTGAGAGCCCCCCCCCCTCCCCCCGCAGCAGGTAAGGCACACAGCCACGTCCAGGAGCCCCCCCCCCCCCCCGACACACCAACCCAAGAGCACAGGAGCGCACGTGTATGGGGGGGCCAGGGGAGGGAGGGGGAGGGAGGGGGAGGGACGGGGGAAGGTAGAGGGAGGGCAAGAAGAGCACAGGGGGTCGCAGGGGAGCAGGGGGAGGGGGAGGGGGGGCAGCCGGGGCCGGAGCACCAGGAGGAGGCGGCGGCGGCGGCGGAGGAGGGGCTGGGGGCGCTCCAAAAGGCAATCCGATCCGCCCCAAATCTATATTTGGCGGCCGAGGGGCGGACCCACGCCCTGGCGCCGCGCCTGCCCACCGACGGTCGCTGCCACATTACACGGCCGCCGTCGGCCACGCCGCTTGCGTAATGCCGCTGCCCAGGGCACGAGCCGCCGCCGCCGCTGCCTCCGCCGCCGCCGGATGCGAGGCGACCGCGAGGAAAACCCGAGGAGGCGGGGGACAGTGCATGGCGGGCGAGGCGGTCATGCAAAGCCCCACGGCTGCCGAGACGCTCGCGCTCATGTACCTCGTGTAGGCCTATGTGAGTGTGTGTTATGTAGGTACGGATGGAGGTATGCGTATATATGTACTGGATATATGTATGCATTTATGCATGTAAATGTTATTTATGATTTATAAACAATACATATACACGACTCCGTAAAATGCATCCGTCAGTATGTATGTTAAGAGAAATAGAGTATGCGCATACATACATGTATGTGTATATATATAAATAAATAATAAATATAACTCATATATATATATGTATATATATATATATATATATATATATATATATATATATATATATATATATATATATGTATATATATATATATATATATATATAATATATATATAATATATATATTAATATAAATATATTGTGACGGGTTGTATAGAAAAAAATAGTACGATTCCATGTGGGTTTTTAAAACCCAGAAAAGCGGGTTACACGATATCGAACGCGGGATGTGCGGGGGTTATAATAAAATATATATTTTAATATATATTATTATATTTTATATATATATAATATATAATATAATATATTATATAATATATAAATATATAATTCTCTCTCTTCTCTCTCCCCCCTCCTTCTCTCTCCCCTCTCTCCACCACCACACACACACACACACCCCACACACCCCACACACAACACACACACACAACACAAAATATATATAATAATAAAATTATATATATAAAATATATAATATATATATGTATACAAGTTATTAATGTGTATATATCACATTTGTACATAAATGTGTACATATACAGATAGATAAAAGCATATACTTAAAACACACAAAAGCATATACCCTACCCTTTCTATCTATCTTTTAAATCTTCATCTATATAATATACACACACCGCGGCCCCTGTGTTATATAAATACATACAAAAATATATGTGGGGGTTGGTGGTGTGTGGGGGTTGTGTGGGGTGTTTTGGTGTGTTTTTTTGGTGTGTGTGGTGTTGTGTTTTTGGTGTTGTGGTGTTTTTGTGTGTGTTGTGTGTGTGTGTGTGTGTGTGTTTTGTGTGTGGGGGTTTAATATATATATAAATATAAATATTTTATATTTTTATATTCTTTTATATTTTAATATATAAAAATTTATTTTAATAAATGTATGAAAAAACAGCAGACAATATAAAATTTATAATATTAATATATATAAAATTATTTTAATTATTTAAAATTTAAAAATATATATATATATTTTAAAAATATATATATATATGGGGACGGGTGCACAATTTTAATATTAAAAGTAATATATTAAAATATATATTTTATAAAAATATATATTAAAAGTTTATATATTTTAATAAATTATATTTTTTTTGAAATTTTTTTTAATAAATACAATAAAATTTTACAAATATAAAAAATAAAATATGTTATAATATATAATATATATTTTATATAATATAATATATTATATATCATATATATCATATTTTATTATTTACAATCTATCTATTATTTTTTATTTATACATTTTTATGTCTATGTGGGGCCCATATATGTACATGTATGTAAAGTAAAAAATATATATTTTACATCTATCTATCTATCTATCTATCTATCTATCTATCTATTTATATATATACACGCAAAAATATATAAATGCATCTATGTACACGTATCAGCACACGCAAAGAGGCAGTCCCCCCCCCCCCCCCACGGTCGCTGAATGTGTGACTCCGCTAATTTGGGGGGGAGGGGGGGGGGGGGAGGGGGAGGGGGGGGGGGGGGGGGGGGAAGGGGGGGGGGGGGAAAGAGAGGGGTTCTCGGGGGGGGAGGTCCCAAAAAGAGAAGAAAAGGGAGAGGAGAGGAAAAGGAGGGAAAAGGAGAGAGGGGGAGAGAGAGAGAGGAGAAGGGGGGAAGAGAGAGAGAGAGGACAAAAAGGAGAGGGAGAAAAGGAGAGAGAGAGAAAAAAAAGGGAGGGAGGAAAAAAAAGAGGGGAAAGGGGAGAGGGGGAAAGGGGAGAGGGAGAGGACGGAGAGAGGGGAGAGAGAGGGGAAAAAAAGATGAGAGAGGGGGAGGGGATGGAAAATTGAGAAAAACAGAGAGAGGAAAATGGAGAGAGAGGGGGGGGGAAGAACAAGGGGAGGAGAGAGAGAGAGGGGGAGAGAGGAAAAGGAGGGGGGAGAGAGAGAGGGAGAGGAGAGAGAGAGGGAGAGAGGGAGAGAGAGAAAAAGAAAGGGGAGAGAGAGAGAGAAAAGACGGGGGAAGAGGGGGAAGGGGGAAAAGGAGGAGAGAGAGAGAGAGGAGAGAGAGAGAGAGAGAGAGAGAAAAAGGGAGAGAGAGGAGAGAGACAGAGAGAGAGAGAGAGAGGGGGGGGGGGGGAGAGGGAGAGAGAGGAGAGAGAGGAAAGGGAGGAGAGAAGAGAGGAAAAGGAGAGAGAGAGAGAGAGAGAGAAGAGAGAGAGAGAGAGAGAGAGAGAGAGGGGGGGAGAGGGGAGAGAGAGAGAGAGGAGAGGACAGAGAGAGAAAAAAGGGAGAAAGGGGGGAAAAGGGAGAAAGGGAGAGGAGAGAAGAGAGGAGAGAGGGGAGAGAGAGAGAGAGGAAGAGAGGGAGGAGAGAGAGGAGAGGAGAGAGAAGAAAAAGGGGGAAAAGGGGAGGGGAAAGGGGAGAGGGGAGGGGGAGAGGGGGAGAGAGGGGAAAAAGGGGAGAGAAAAGAGAAAAGGGGAGAGAGAGAGAGAAAAGAAAAGAGAGAAGAGAGAGTGAGAATAAGTGAGCGAGAGAGAGCGAGAAAGATAGATAGATAGAGAGAGAACAAGTAACCGACAAAGAGAGAGAGAGAGAGAGAGAGAGAGAGAGAGGGAAAAGAGAGAGAGGGAGGGAGAGAAAAGGAGAGGAGAGAGGAAAACGATGAGAGAGAAAAGAAGAGGGGGGAGAGGAGAGAGAGAGAGAGAGAGAAAACCGGGGAGAGAGAGAGAGAGAGAGAGGAGAGAGAGGAGTGTAACCCACATATATCTCCATCAAATTACTGAAAACGTATGAAAATACACTAGGGGGACAAATGACATATTCTCCCATAATTTTCATAATCCCCCCCCAAAACACGGGCATTTAAAATTTCATATACGGGATGTCCATTGCTTTACCTGTATATTCCCTCTCTTCTTGACACAAAAGACATTCCAATGCTGTGTTGTATTTCCTCTTCCGCAACAGTTATATACTTCTGTAAGACTGCCTGTATTCCCCACCGACTGCCACCTGCTAAATACTTGACTTACAGCCATCCTCGGACCCCCGTACAATATGCCAGACAGGCTTCCTTCGGGGGGTCAAGGAGCAGCACCTTGGAGGAACAGCCTCACTCCGACGCCATTACCCTTTTCATAAAAAGGGATCAAGGCATCTTGGTTGTTTGCCTTAAATCCTGAGCTCGCCATCTACCATACTCTCAAAGGGGGCATCACATGGGATCCTACGAGGAGAGAGAGAGAGAGGAGGGAGTGGACAGAGAGGGAGAGGGAGGGAGGGAGAGAGAGAGGGAGAGGGAGAGGGAGAGGGGGAGAGAGAGAGAGAGAGAGAGAGAGAGAGAGAGAGAGAGAGAGAGAGAGTGAGAGAGAGAGAGAGAGAGAGAGAGAGAGAGAGAGAGAGAGAGAGAGAGAGAGAGAGAGAGGAGAGAGAGAGAGAGAGAGAGAGAGAGAGAGAGAGAGAGTAAGATGCAGGGCCAAAAAGACAGACAGACAGACAGAGAAAAAGACGAGAGCAAGACGCGACCCCCATACACTATGCAGCTGCCAAGTCAACCGCGTGCGGAATGGCCGTACCTCCCCACCCCTACCCCTACCCTCCCCCTTCGACGCAGCTGCAACGCTTCTCGATGTCTTACCAAGATTACAAAATATCAT
>NC_051427.1:20423959-20431459 GCF_015228065.2 Penaeus monodon | reverse complement strand
AGGGGGGAGGTGGGAGGGAAGGGAAAGGAGAAAGGGGAAAGGGGAGAGGAAGGGGGGAGGAGAAGGGGGGAGGAGAAGGGGAGGAGAAAGGGGGGATGGGGGAAGGGGAAAGGGGAAAAAGGAAAAAAAAAAAGGGGAAGGGGAAGGGAAAGAGGGGAAGGGGAGAGGGGAGAGAGAGAGAAGAGTGAGAGAGAGAGAGAGAGAGAGAAAAGGGAGAGAGAGGAAAAGAGAGGAAGGAAAAGAGAGAGGGAGGGAAAAAAGAGAGAGAGAGAGAGAGAGAGAAGAAAAGGAGAGAAAGAGAGGAAAAATGAGAGAGAGAGAGGGGAGGAGAGAGAAGAGGAGAGAGAGAGAGAAGAGAGAGAGGGGAAAAGAGAGAAAGAGAGAGAGAGAGAGAGGAGAGAAGAGAAAAGAGAGAGAAGAAAAAGGAGAGAGAAAGAGAGAAAAAGAGAGAGAAGGGGAAGAGAAGGCGAGAGAGAGGAAAAGGAGAGAGGAGAGAGAGAGAGAGAGAGAGAGAGAGAGAGAGGAAGGAAAAGAGAGAGAGGGGAGAGACAGAGACAAAGAGAGAGAGGAGAAAAGGAGGGAGAGAGAGAGGGGGGAGAGAGGAGAGAGAGAGAAAATGAAAGCGAGAAAAGAAAATGAAAAGAGAAAAAAAAAAAATGAAAGAGAGAAAGAGAAAATGAAAGAGAGAAAGAGAAAGAGGCAATTAGACGTAGAGGGACCCCCCCCCCCCTCCGTGCAAGCCCCCTTCCCGAGCAAGCCTCCCGTCGACGCTCGTCTCACCGCGTCCAAGCGCTTTACGACTGTTATGACTGTAACAAGATGCGCGACTTTTATGCGCGTATTTCATTCTGATGTGCACATGAATCTGACTTCGGGAAATTTACATAAAATGCCACTTAATCAAGTGAGTTTTTTTTTTTTTTAAAGGCGCGGGGGGACGGGGGGAGGGAGAAAGGGGGGAAAAGGGTGATGGGGAGGGGGGAGGGAGAAAAAGAGAGGGAGGAGAGAGAGAGAGAGAGAGGGGAGGAGAGAGAGAGGGGGAAGGGGGGGAGCCAGGGAGGAGAGAGAGAGAGGGGGGATATGGGCCAGAGAGAGAGGGAGAGGGGGGAAAAAGAGAGGGAGAAGGGGAGGGGAGAGAGAGAGAGAAGCCAGGGGAGAGAGAGGGGAGGGAGAGCCCGAGAGAGGGGGGAGAGGCCAGGGAGAGAGAGAGAGAGGGAGAGGGAAGAAGAGAGAGAGAGGAAAGAGAAGAGAGAGAGAGGGAGGGAGGGAGGGAGAGAGAGACACAGAGAGAGAGACAGAGAGAGAGAGAGACAAGGGGGAGAGGGGAGAGAGAGAGAGAGAGAGAAAAGAGGGGAAGAGGGAGGAGAGAGGAGAAGAGAGAGAGAGGGGAGGGCCCAAAAGGGAGAGAAAAAGGGGAAAAGGAGAGCAGAGAAGGAAAAGAGAGAAGAGAGAGAGGGGAGAGAGAGGAGAGAGAGAGAGGGGGAGGGGGCGGGGGAGAGGGGGAGGGGGGGGAGGGAGGGAGAGGGGGAGAAGAGAGAGAGGGAAAAGAGAGAGAAGAGAGAGAGAAAAGAGGGAGAGGGAGAGAGAGGGGAGAGGAGAGGGAGAAGCGAGAGAGGGAGAGGGGGGAGGGAGGAGAGAAAAAGAGAGAGGGAGGGGGGGAGGGGGAGGAGAGAGAGAGAGAGAGGGGAGAGAGGGGAGAGAAAAGGGGAGAGAGAGAGAAAAGAAAAGGGGGAGAGGGAGGGAGAGAGAGAGAGAGGGAGGGGAGGGGGGGAAGGGGAGAGGGAGAGGAGGAGAGAGAGTAGAGAAAAGAGAGAGAGAGAGAGAGAGGGGAGAAGAGAAAGGGAGGGGAGGGAGGGAGAGAGGGGAGAGAGAGAGAAGAGGAAAGGGGAGAAAAAGAGAGAAGAGGAAAGAAGAGAGAGAGAGAAGGGGAGAGAGAGAGGAGAGAGGGCCAAAAGGGGGGAAGGAAGGAAAAGACCAAGAAAGAGAGGAGGAAAAGAAAAGGGAGAGGGGGGAAACCAGAGGGGAAAAGGGAGAAGACCAGGAAAGGGAAGGGGGGGGTTTTGAGGAAGGGAGGGGAGGGGAGAAAGGGAAGGGAGGGGGGGGAGGGGGGGGAGGAGGGGGAGGAAAAGGGGGGGAAAGGGAGGGGGGAGGGGGAAAAAGAAGGAAGGAGGGGGAAAAGGGGGAAAGGGGGGGGGGGGGGAAAAAGGGGAGGAAGGGAGGGGAGGGGGAGGAGGAGGAGGAGGGGGGGGGAGGGGGAGGAAGGGGGGAGGAGGAGGGGGGAGGAGGAGGAGGAGGAGGGGGGGAGGAGGGGGGGAGGGGAGGAGGAGGGGGGGGAGGAAGGGGAGGAAAGGGGGAAAAGGGGAAGGAAAGGGGGGAAAGGGGGGAAAAAGGAAAGGGGAAAGGGGGAGTTCCAAAAAAAGGGGGAAGAAGAAGAAAAAGGGGGGGGGAAGGGGGAAAAAAAGTGGAGGGGGAGGAAAAGGGGGGGAGGAGGAGAAGGGAAAGGGGGGAGGAGGAAAGGGGGGGAGGAGGAAAGGGGAGGGAGGAGGGAAAGGGGAGGAGGAGGAAAGGGGGGGAGGAGGAGGGGAGGGGGGAGGAGGAGGGGGGAGGAGGAGGAGGAGGGGGGGTAAGGAGGAGGAAGGGGGAAGGGGGAGGAGGGGGGGAGGAGGAGGAAGGGGAGGAGGGGAGGAGGGGAGGGGAGAAGGGAAAGGGGAGGGGAGGAAAGGGGGGGGGGAGGAGGAGGGGAGGAGGGGGCGCGGGAGGGGGGGGGAGGAGGAGGGGGAGGGAAAAGGGGAGGGGAGGGGAGGGAGGGGAGGGAGGGGAGGAGGAGGAGGGTTGGGGCCGGAGGAGGAAGGAAAGGGAAAGGAAGGGGGGGGGAGGGGGGAAGGGGAAAAAGGGAAGGGGGAAGGAGGAGGAGGAGGAAAGGAAGGGGAAAAAGGGGAAAGGAAAAAGGGAGGGGGAAAAAAGGGGGAAAGGAGGGGAAGGGAAGGGGAGGGGGAAGGGGGAGGGGAAAAAGAAGAGGAAGGAGGGAAAGAAAGGAGGGGGGGAGGGAAGAAGGAGGGGAAAAGAAAGGGGGGGGGGGAAAGGGGGATTAGGAGAAGGAGGAGGAGGGGAAGGAAAAAAGGGGAAAAAAAGGGGAAAAAAAAAATGGGGGGTTAAAAGGGAGGAGGGAGGGGGGAAAGAAAGGGAAAAAGGGGGGAAAAGGAAAGAAAGGAAGGAAAAGTTAAAGAAGGAAAGGGGGAAGAGGAGGGGGAATGGGGGGGGGAAGGGGAAAGGGGAGGGGGAAGGGGAAAAGGGGGGGAAAAAGGTAAACGGAAGTTAAGGTAAAATTTTGGAACGGTGTACCTAGGGGGGGGGGGGGGGGGGGGGGGGGGGGGGGGGGGGGGGGGGGGGGGGGGGGTTTTTTTTTTTTTTTTTTTTTTTTTTTTTTTTTTTTTTTTGGGGGGAAAAACCACCCCCCTAAAAAAAAAAAATTGGGGGGGAACCCCTGCCCTTCCCCCTATAAAAAGGGGATTACCCCCGGGAAAAAAAAAACCATTGGCCCCTCGGGAAAGGACAATGGGGAAACCCCTTTTGAAAACCCAAAATTCACCAAAAAGAAAAAAGGGGGGGAAAAAACCCCAATTTAGAGGGGAGGGGGCGAGGGAAGAGCAAGTCCATATAAGGTAACATCTTTGAATCGGTGGACCTGTTCCCCGGCGAGGGCCCGGTGACCAGCGCGCGGTAACCTACTTATCTCTAAGCTTCTGTGACCTCTCCATGACCTCCTGACCAGTGCCATGACCCGCACGGAGGTCAATCCTGCCCCGAACTTCCCCCCGGGCCAAAAAACGGCGCCCAAATCCGCGAATCCAGGCGAGAAATGAACCTCGTTGCCACACATGTGAGCGCCGGAAGAATGGGCTAGCTGGCAACTCGCGCCTGGGTATAAGATGCAATCAACTATTTATTCCTTTCAAGGAAATGTTTCACAAGGCAAACAAAATCCCCGGGACGAGCACAGTTCCGAAAGTTCGATCACACTCTTGAACAACGGGAGAAGACGCGTCCGCAGGGGGAGAGGAGATAGACGGCAAAGGGGGAATGACGCAGAGAGACAAAGAAATAACGAGAGAAATAGAGAGAGATAACAATAGCGCGGCGGCGGCGTCGGCGGCGGCGAGGCTGGACAAACACGAAGGCAGGACACGCGAGTCGAAAGCTTAAGCAGAGGCAGCCCGACAGAACCGTCATGATCATTACGAAATGACTGAAAGGAAATCGCCGGCGCGTTCATTAGGACCCGAATCGGCCACGCATGCTCAGTCGCCTCGAGGAAATACAAGAAAAATACTCGACCGCGTTGCCGACATAACAAACATGGCGGTGTTAAGTAGCGTTAGCCTGAGCCCTCGCGTAGGTGGGCGAACTCCCGGCTATATAAGGGAACAATCCACGTACACACACGTCTACACGTACACACGCACATGCGCACACAAGTTATCATGCACAGAAATAGCGTGCTAAGTGAGGAGTGACCACTGCGACTGGACTTTTGCGTAACATGTGCACGCGCTGAAGGCACACATGCATGTAAAAGGAACGGTATGTTATGTGTACATATGGATACGCGTGTACACAAAAAACGTTCGTACACACATACATAGAACATGCTCATATATGCATACAAGAACATGCATCGAAGACAATGCACTTTGACACAATTCACCATGAGAGCATACCCATCCCTATAACAAAAGATACGAAATAATCCATACAGAACAAGAGTGACCAAAAACACACACAAATGACACCTCGGAAAATTACAGAACACACAGGCGACTGACACACGCATAACACGTAAAATAACAGACAACCGGAAGGATCACTTAACACACGGACATAAATAAATCAGAGATCAAAACAAAGGCCGGGAACGCGTGTCGGGCCGACGGGCAACACAGACCAACACAAACAAGTCATGTCATAACCCCCCCTCCCCCTTCCCACCTTTCTCCCCCCTCCACACACAGAGACTAAGCCTCTTCTCCCCGCCATTCATTTACATATTAGTGAATGAAACCATACCAAAAGTGCCGATATTAAAACCTTCACGAGAAACACTAAAGCCGATCGCTTTCCTCGTCCCAACAGGTGATCGTTCTCCCGCGCTCGCCACGAAAGGTGATCGATTCCCCCTCCTAACACCTTCGCCATTCCGTGTCCTCGAGCCACATAAGGTGATCAGTCCCCCCCCCCCTCTCTTACCACTTCAGTACATCAGGCTGTATTGTGACCATTGCTCGCGCGGATCGGTATTTCCAATTACATCATGACCAATATTACCACTTTTGCCACATTCCCAATGTTATTTGCATTGAACTTCGGCAATACTCGAAATAATGATAAGATAAATAACTCTTTTACATTGATACTACCACTCTATGTTCTCCTCACACCCAGAAACACATTAACATAAACATGACACGTGGAATCAAACAAGCTCACGAGCGGGCATTACCCATAAGGGGGCGTGTGATACCCCTAGACTTTATCGGGTCTGTCTCCCACCCAGCAACTCTTTCCTTCAAACTATTGAGAGTAAAATAAATAGATAAATATTCTTACTTACATTTTTATTGCCTAAATTTAACTACTGCAAATCAAAGGTGATCCTGTTTAAGCACTTGGAAATATGATACACACCGTTGGTAAATAAAAATGCTGTGTTCCTAATGAATTTATGCTGTTAGTTGTCTAACGCATTTTTACATGTATTTGGTATTGATTATAGTCCAGGAAAAACAAACTAAATGCGGGCGATAGTTCTCTTTGAAATCATTTCTACCAGACACACACACACACACACACACACACACACACACACACACACACACATACACACACACATACACTCGTTCATACACAGACGCACGCGCAAATATATAGATAATATACATATATCATACTGTATTACATATATACATACATAAATACATACACACACACACACACACACACACACACACACACACACACACACACACATATATATATAATATATATATATATATATAATAATATATATATATATATATACATATATATATATATATATATATAGATATATATATATATATATATATATATATATATATGTATGTATGTATTCCTTTTTAACCCACTCTTGACCGAGCTAGGCTCATATGAATATTCTAGAAGCATAAAAATTACCGAAACTATAGGACACAAATTATAAACACAGCATACCACACATAAGCAAGTTATTACAGGTTTGTAATAACAAGAGTAGGAGACATAAACAACCCAGACGTGCGTCAAGTATAACTCTGAAACGGACGAGAAAAGCATAGCAAACGTAACGGAGTTCGGTCGTACAAACAGTGTGAAAAAAAGGCGTATAGAGAAGTCTGTGAAAAGTCTAAATGTATTATAAAAGAACGCGAAGTGTGTGCAAAACGTAAAGAGAGAGAGAGAGAGAGAGAGAGAGAGAGAGAGAGAGAGAGAGAGAGAGAGAGAGAGAGAGAGAGAGAGAGAGAGAGAGAGAGAGAGAGAGAGAGAGAGAGAGAGAGAGGGAGGAAGAGAGGGAGAGAAGGAAAAAGAACGGCTTATGCGTGTTTCTCCGGAGCGAGCGTCGCCGCGAGAAACAAATGAAGGGGCGAATCCGAAGCGACGCCGGAGCATCTCCATAATGCGAAAGGTGTGCGCGAAATGTGTAAAATACGGAGAGGAGGAGGAAGAGGAATGCGGAGAGTGCGTAGAGGACGGCCGGGCACTCGAGGGGGAAGAGGAAGGGGCCAAAAAAGCGTTTCTTGACACTCGCCATTACCACGCCGTGATTACAGTGATTCCGCCCGTGGCCGCTGGCCCTCGTTATCTTCCCTCATAAACAACGAGTAACGCCATTACTTACCGCCGACAGACACCCTCGCCCCTTTGCCCCTTCGGCTACTGCGCTGGCGTCACACGGCCGTTACGTTACCTAGAACAAGAGAGAGAGAGAAGGTTAAACACCCGAGGAGCAGTCGGGTTACCACCCACGGCCGGCACCGCGCAACAGCAGAACTTTACTGACGTGCAACTCCGGAAGGTGGAACAAAACACGCGAGGGGGACCGAATGCAGGCAGTTGTGGCGCCTTGAAGGTGCAGGTGGCAGCGGCGAGGCGACGCTCTCGTCCCCTCCCTGACCTGTAATTTTGGTCCACATGTGACAATGCATCTGTTCACACGACCCGCCGACGCCGCCTCGCCATCAGCGCCACATGCACGCGGGTTTCGTCGCGCCCGAACACACGCGAGTGGCGACCCTGCACGAGGCCGGGACGAAAGGAAAAGGGAAAAGTCAATCGTCTGGCGTGAATTACCTGCCCTGTGGAGTCCGGTTCCTCCTCCGCCGGGAAGTGGCGCTCGCCCGCCGCCGTCGCCGGCCCCGCCCTCTCCGATTCGAGGCCACTATATTCGGAAAACCCAAACACATCATAACCCCTTAACGAGAACAGGCT
>NC_051427.1:20418308-20423859 GCF_015228065.2 Penaeus monodon | reverse complement strand
TAATAATAATGATAATAATAATGATAATAAAATGGTAACTATACATAATGATAATATGAATAATAATAATAATAATAATAATAATAATAATAATAAATAATAACAATAACAAAATACTAATGGCAATAATAATAATAAAATTAACAGCAAAATAACACCGTCAAGAAGAATGACTTCACCACCAAAGCAAAACCACAACGAAACCAATCATTAACCGCAACAACAAATCACCGCAGTAACAGTGACGCTAATAAGGAGTCTGTTCTCGCTATCAAAACAACTTCCCTTGTCACTACTGCTTTTAATCCTCACTTCATTTCCCATTATAGGAGTCCATAGCATCAACATCATGAATAGCACAGAAGCTAGGAAACTATTAACAAGAAAGATATCATAGGGAGAATGACAAGCTATTTAGTCATTCTCAGATTCGCCTTCATCATGGTACTGATAACAATAATATCATTTAGAGATTAAAAAGACCAGCATCACAATCACCACACTGATGATACGACTCTAAAAATAGTAGGCTTATAATTGTATCACTAACGAAACGACAGTAATAGTTTCTCTTAAGCATTTCGTAATAATAAAAAAAAAAAAAACCTAGTAGTGGCGATATTATGCTCTTAACACCACCAGTAATACCATAGTAATATATTTAATGATAATTTAAAGAGTACCGTTATAGACATATCAAAGGTCAGTATTACAGAACAGTAATAACAATAACCTCGATAAGTATGCCGCCAAAACCACACTAATATTACCAGTAATATCGATAACGACAAAAGCTAATCGGACCACAAGTGCCATCGCCAGCACAGCGGCTTAGCCTTCATTACCATAAAAAGATAAAAAGATAATAATAATAATAAAAATAATAATAACAATAATAGTAGTAGTAGTCGTAGTAGTAGTAGTAGTAGCAGTAGTAATAACAATAATAATAATAATAATAATAGTAATAATAATAATAGTAATAATAATAACAGAAATAACAACAACAGCAAAATAATAACAATAACAATAATAATAATAATAATAATAATAATAATAATGGTAATAATAACGATAAAAACAATAATAATATTAGTAGTAGTAGTAGTAGTAGTAGCAGTAGTAGTAATAATAGCAACTATAATAATAGTAATAATAATCACAATAATAACAATAACAATAATAACAACAACAACAACAACAACAACAACAATAATAATAACGATAATGATCAAAAATCATAATACTAAAACCAACAAAACAACAGTAATAATCATAATATCAAATCAATAAAACCAGAGAGAAAATTCCCACGAAAGCCAAGCCGACACCGCCGCACTTCCCTTCAGAGAGCCCAGGCGACTCCCTCCTCCCGAAACCGACGCGATAACCGTCTTCGAAATATAAAGCGTCTTTGTCTCCCTTGCCCAGCTGTCACGTGATCACCTGGATGAAATGCCAGCTGCCGTGAACTATGTCTGTCGCCAGGTGTTACTGTGAACTCTTGGTGAACAACTGTTGTTACTTGCTCTCATCTCAATAAATGTTTTCACCAGCTGTTACTGGGAACATTTGTTACTTGCTATTAATATGTTTGTTCCCAACTGTTATATTGAACAACTAAGGTACTGTTGCATGTCACCAGCTGTTATGGTGAACAACAATTGTTACCTGCTATTTATATGAACAAATGTTGTTACCAGCTGGTAATGTGAACAAGTATTACACCATCTGTTACTTTGTCTTCCGGCTGGCGCTGGCTATTACTCTGAACAACGGCTGTAAACATCTGTTGTTAACAGCTGTTATTGTAAGTGGTTCTCACAACTGTTACCATAAACAACTGTTGCCATCGGCTGTTACAAAGGACAAATACTGTCACTGGCTGTTGCTATTAGTAGTCGGAACTGCGAACTCCTGTCACCAGCTGTTGCTGTGAACAATGGCTTTGGTCAGACCTCACTAGCTCTGAACAATGGCCACCAACGTCTGTGTGAATTGTTGTCACAGGCTGTTACTATGAACAAATGTCACAGTTGTCACCAGCTGTTATTGTGAACAAATGTCACAGTTGTCACCAGCTGTTATTGTGAACAAATGTCACAGTTGTCACCAGCTGTTATTGTGAACAAATGTTCTCATTATCAGCTGTGAACTAGTGAACAAAGGCAACCGCCCTTTCCTGTGATCCGTCGTCACCAGCTTTTGTCGAAAACAGCGGCAATCAAATGCTGTTACTATAAACTACTCTCAGTAACCTTTACGTTCAACAGTTACTGTTAAAGCTGTTAATGTGTGTTGCAATCACCAGTCGTTGCTGTTAACATAACGGGTCACTGGTTACTATCACAGTTCCCGTTACCAGCTGTCACTGTGAATTGCTGTCACCCACTGCTACCGCGACCTCTGTCAAAATCCGCTGCTATGAACAATAGTTGCCAAGGAGTTCTCGTAGGCCGCGTCTTTACTCTGTTATCGCTGTTTATGCTGTCACTCTCGGCTCTCAAAAGCTGCGACGAACAAAACTGTCGCTGTCTGCTTTTAGGAATCCGAGGCTGTTATTATGAACACATGCTCGCTACTTGCTGTTATTGTGGACATATGGTCGCTGCTAAATTTACCATACAGATGTTATTTTGAACGTATGGTTGTTACTATCTGTTATAATGAACAAATGGTTGTTACTTCGAACGCGCAGCTGTTACAAGATGCTGCTATGAACACGTGGCTATTGCTGTCAACGTCTGTTTGTTTCCAACTGTTATATTGAACAACTAAGTTATTGTTGCAAGCGCCTAGTTGTTACTACCTGTGAAGATACTGCTGTTACTGTTACCACGCGCTTGTTACCAGCTGTTGCTATGGACATAGGGCTTTTCTCGCGACCGGGCTGGTTGTTACCAGCTGTTACGATGAACATATGGTTGCCACAAGCCGTCGCCGTCAACAGTGGCCATCTCTAAACATATGTGATTGTAGCCAATGTTACTGAGACCAGATGTGCCACCAGCTGCTGACGAGCAAAGGCCGCCACATCTAGTCGCCGTGAACAACCTTGAACAACCATGAACAACGTTGCCGCGGGTCCCGCTGCAGATACACGGCTGCCAAGAGCTGTGACGGAAAGCCTGCTGAAACGGCCGTGTTACTCTCAACAAAGCCCACGATACGCCACCTCGTCACACAAGCGTCACCGACCCACGTCCCCTAAACCCCCAGCGGCCGTCACAAGCATGCCCTGTGCCCCGGTGCGGCCCCAGGGTGCGTCACCCCGTCACCCGCGTCGCCATCAGCTCGTAACATGTGGCCGCTTCCTGAACCGTCCTGAAACCCCGATACGTCACAGAGCGGCTGTTACGAGCGTCACACGACCTGCCCGTCACCTAGCGGCACCAGGGGAACCACGTGGCCATATGCTACGTATCCTGAGGGACCTGTCATCACCGCGTCACCACACGTCACCACGCGAGCAGCGCTGCCACCCCGGGCCCCGAGCAGCGCTGTTAATCATGCCATCAAGCAGCAGCATTGCCAATGCCCAGGACAGGCGGTTGAACCTTGTCGTGTAAGCTTATTCATTTATTTATTCATTTTCTTATTAAGTAAAGCGTTTCACTTCGGCTTATCATCAGTGGCATCATCCTTATTACGAGCACTTGCACCAACCGGCATTATCTATAATTACAGAATTGCAAATGTCTTATCATCAATGTCTTTACTGCTGTCAACAACGACGTTAACAAAATATGTGCGTCATGTTAACAAAGCAACAACCGCATTACATGTTGCATCAATAATGCTATAAACAGTATCATCACTATTAGTCTACATAAACACCTAATCATTTTTGGACAGTGATATATTTCATATTATTATCCTCATAATCATGATTATGACCACTGCTGTGAGTGAAATTAATGACGCTGTTATTAGTAACATCATTATCATGATAAACAATATCATCGTAACCTAAAGTATTTATCATCACACACACACACACACACACACACATGTACACACACACACACATGTACACACACACACACACACACACACACACACACACACACACACACACACACACACACACACACACACACACACACACACACACACACACACACCGTTAAAATGGACTTTATAAATTCTGTCAGCATACCGACACATGATCCAAATATTATCATCTTTATAAATACAGTCATAGTGCATCACTCATCATTAATATGGTGAAAAAAATCAATTTCAGATCCCAAAATCATTATTCTTATCATTGTTATTCAAAGCCTCACTATCGTTAAAAGCCTGAAACCACTTTTCAAATTGTCTTAATGGCGAGGGAGAGGACCAAGGGGAAGAAGACATGGGCACACGCACGCGCGCACGCACACGCACTCGGAGACAAAGAGACATGTAGACGCAGACAGCGATAGACAAACATACACACGCGCTTGCGCACATGTGCACACACAACTTACACAGTCACATACAATTTGAATGATAATAAAAAAATAATAATGATTATGATTATGTTGATAATAAAAACAACAACAATAACAAAACAGATATAATAATAAATAAAAAAATAATAATTATTACTTAAACATTAATGATGATGATGATGATGATGATGATGATGATGATGATGATGATGATGATGATGATGATGACGATGACGATGACGATGGCGATGACGATGGCAATGACGATGACGATGATGATGATGATGATAATGATAATTATAATGATAATGATAACAATAACCCTAATCATAATGATCATTATTATCATCATTCTCGTTATCATCATTACCACATCACCAATAACAACAACAACAACACAAAAAGAATACCAACAACAATAAAGAAAAAAACTCTATAGTGACTAATGATAACAGTGACACCTTTATAAAGAATGATAATAAAGTGAATTATAGCAATGCTTCTACAAATAGCAATAATAATGATATTCACAGCACCGGTCATACTAATGATTATGTTAATGATAATGAAAATAATGATAGGAAGTTATTTATACTTTTTGGCAGCAAGGGGGGGAGGGTAGAATGGAGAATGAGAGTATAGTGTTACGAAAGAATAGGAATTAGGAGCATGGTGCTATAAATAAATAAATAAATAAATAAATAAATAAATAAAAAAATAAAACAGGAAGTATGATGCTCCAAAAGATTTTTTTATGAGAGCGAGGTACTAAGAAAGAACGAAAATCGAAGGTGTCAAGAACAGAAAAATGGGAAAATCGAGAGGCAAACAAAAAAGAACAAGGAAAACAGAAGAATGGAAGAGAGGAAGGGAGGAAGAGAGGAAGCGAAGGAAAGAGGAAGAGAGGAAGAGAGGAAGAGAGGAAGAGAGGAAGAGAGGAAGAGAGGAAGGGAGGAAGAGAGGAAGGGAGGAAGCGAAGGAGACAGCGGCAGAGATTCGGAGACAGAGAGCGACAGCGGACAAGCAAGACAGGAGAGCCGAGACCAACATGTTCGCGACGTGTTTTCGACATAAAAAATAATTCTTAGAAGAAGAAACAGAATAAGGAGGAG
>NC_051427.1:20408308-20413308 GCF_015228065.2 Penaeus monodon | reverse complement strand
ATGTGGTAATGATGATAACGAGAATGATGATAATAATGATCATTATGATTAGGGTTATTGTTATCATTATCATTATAATTATCATTATCATCATCATCATCATCGTCATGTCATTGCCATCGCCATCGCCATCGTCATCGTCATCGTCATCATCATCATCATCATCATCATCATCATCATCATCATCATCATCATCATCATCATCATTAATGTTTAAGTAATAATTATTATTTTTTATTTATTATTATATCTGTTTTGTTATGTGTTGTTTTTATTATCAACATAATCATAATCATATTATTTTTTATTATCATTCAAATTGTATGTGACTGTGTAAGTTGTGTGTGCACATGTGCGCAAGCGCGTGTGTATGTTGTCTATCGCTGTCTGCGTCTACATGTCTCTTTGTCTCGAGTGCGTGTGCGTTGCGCGCGTGCGTGTGCCCAGTCTCTTCCCCTTGGTCCTCTCCCTCGCCATTAAGACAATTTGAAAAGTGGTTTCAGGCTTTTAACGATAGTGAGGCTTTGAATAACAATGATAAGAATAATGATTTGGGATCTGAAATTGATTTTTTCACCATATTAATGATGAGTGATGCACTATGACTGTATTTATAAAGATGATAATATTTGGATCATGTGTCGGTATGCTGACAGAATTTATAAAGTCCATTTTAACGGTGTTGTGTGTGTGTGGTGTGTGTGTGTGTGTGTGTGTGTGTGTGTGTGTGTGTGTGTGTGTGTGTGTGTGTGTGTGTTGTGTGTGTGTACAGGTGTGTGTGTGTACATGTGTGTGTGTGTGTGTGTGTGTGTGATGATAATTACTTAGGTTACGATGATATTGTTTATCATGATAATGATGTTACTAATAACAGCGTCATTAATTCACTCACAGCAGTGGTCATAATCATGATTATGAGGATAATAATATGAAATATATCACTGTCCAAAAATGATTAGGTGTTTATGTAGACTAATAGTGATGATATGTTTATAGCATTATTGATGCAACATGTAATGCGGTTGTTGCTTTGTTAACATGACGCACATATTTGTTAACGTCGTTGTTGACAGCAGTAAAGACATTGATGATAAGACATTTGCAATTCTGTAATTATAGATAATGCGGTTGGTGCAAGTGCTCGTAATAAGGATGATGCCACTGATGATAAGCCGAAGTGAAACGCTTTACTTAATAAGAAAATGAATAAATAAATGAATAAGCTTACACGACAAGGTTCAACCGCCTGTCCTGGGCATTGGCAATGCTGCTGCTTGATGGCATGATTAACAGCGCTGCTCGGGGCCCGGGGTGGCAGCGCTGCTCGCGTGGTGAGTGTGGTGACGCGGTGATGACAGGTCCCTCAGGATACGTAGCATATGGCCACGTGGTTCCCCTGGTGCCGCTAGGTGACGGGCAGGTCGTGTGACGCTCGTAACAGCCGCTCTGTGACGTATCGGGGTTTCAGGACGGTTCAGGAAGCGGCCACATGTTACGAGCTGATGGCGACGCGGGTGACGGGGTGACGCACCCTGGGGCCGCACCGGGGCACAGGGCATGCTTGTGACGGCCGCGGGGGTTTAGGGACGTGGGTCGGTGACGCTTGTGTGACGAGGTGGCGTATCGTGGGCTTTGTTGAGAGTAACACGGCCGTTTCAGCAGGCTTTCCGTCACAGCTCTTGGCAGCGTGTATCTGCAGCGGGACCCGCGGCAACGTTGTTCATGGGTGTTCAAGGTTGTTCACGGCGACTAGATGTGGCGGCCTTTGCTCGTCAGCAGCTGGTGGCACATCTGGTCTCAGTAACATTGGCTACAATCACATATGTTAGAGATGGCCACTGTTGACGGCGACGGCTTGTGGCAACATATGTCATCGTAACAGCTGGTAACAACCAGCCCGGTCGCGAGAAAAGCCCTATGTCCATAGCAAACAGCTGGTAACAAGCGCGTGGTAACAGTAACAGCAGTATCTTCACAGGTAGTAACAACTAGGCGCTTGCAACAATAACTTAGTTGTTCAATGTAACAGTTGGAAACAAACAGACGTTGACAGCAATAGCCACGTGTTCATAGCAGCATCTTGTAACAGCTGCGCGTTCGAAGTAACAACCATTTGTTCATTATAACAGATAGTAACAACCATACGTTCAAAATAACATCTGTATGGTAAATTTAGCAGCGACCATATGTCCACAATAACAGCAAGTAGCGAGCATGTGTTCATAATAACAGCCTCGGATTCCTAAAAGCAGACAGCGACAGTTTGTTCGTCGCAGCTTTGAGAGCCGAGAGTGACAGCATAAACAGCGATAACAGAGTAAAGACGCGGCCTACGAGAACTCCTTGGCAACTATTGTTCATAGCAGCGGATTTTGACAGAGGTCGCGGTAGCAGTGGGTGACAGCAATCAAGTGACAGCTGGTAACGGGAACTGTGATAGTAACCAGTGACCCGTTATGTTAACAGCAACGACTGGTGATTGCAACACACATTAACAGCTTTAACAGTAACTGTTGAACGTAAAGGTTACTGAGAGTAGTTTATAGTAACAGCATTTGATTGCCGCTGTTTCGACAAAAGCTGGTGACGACGGATCACAGGAAAGGGCGGTTGCCTTTGTTCACTAGTTCACAGCTGATAATGAGAACAGTTGTTCACAGTAACAGCTGGTGACAACTGTGACATTTGTTCACAATAAACAGCTGGTGACAAACTGTGACATTTGTTCACAATAAAGCTGGTGACAACTGTGACATTTGTTCACAATAACAGCTGGTGACAACTGTGACATTTGTTCACAATAACAGCCTGTGACAACAATTCACACAGGACGTTGGTGGCCATTGTTCAGAGCTAGTGAGGTCTGACCAAAGCCATTGTTCACAGCAACAGCTGGTGACAGGAGTTCGCAGTTCCGACTACTAATAGCAACAGCCAGTGACAGTATTTGCCTTTGTAACAGCCGATGGCAACAGTTGTTATGGTAACAGTTGTGAGAACCACTTACAATAACAGCTGTTAACAACAGATGTTTACAGCCGTTGTTCAGAGTAATAGCCAGCGCCAGCCGGAAGACAAAGTAACAGATGGTGTAATACTTGTTCACATTACCAGCTGGTAACAACATTTGTTCATATAAATAGCAGGTAACAATTGTTGTTCACCATAACAGCTGGTGACATGCAACAGTACTTAGTTGTTCATATAACAGTTGGGAACAAACATATTAATAGCAAGTAACAAATGTTCCCAGTAACAGCTGGTGAAAACATTTATTGAGATGAGAGCAAGTAAACACAGTTGTCACCAAGAGTTCACAGTAACACCTGGCGACAGACATAGTTCACGGCAGCTGGCATTTCATCCAGGTGATCACGTGACAGCTGGGCAAGGGAGACAAAGACGCTTATATTCGAAGACGGTTATCGCGTCGGTTCGGGAGGAGGAGTCGCCTGGGCTCTCTGAAGGAAGTGCGGCGGTGTCGGCTGGCTTTCGTGGGAATTTTCTCTCTGGTTTTATTGATTTGATATTATGATTATTACTGTTGTTTTGTTGGTTTTAGTATTATGATTTTTGATCATTATCGTTATTATTATTGTTGTTGTTGTTGTTGTGTTGTTGTTATTATTGTTATTGTTTATTGTGATTATTATTACTATTATTATAGTTGCTATTATTACTACTACTGCTACTACTACTACTACTACTACTAATATTATTATTGTTTTTATCGTATTATACATTATTATTATTATTATTACTATTATTATTATTATTATTTTGCTGTTGTTGTTATTCTCATGTTATTATTAGTATTATTATATTATTACTATTATTATTATTATTATTATTGTTATTACTACTGCTACTACTACTACGACTACGACTACTACTACTATTATTGTTATTATTATTTTTATATTATTATTATCTTTTTATCTTTTTATGGTAATGAAGGCTAAGCCGCTGTGCTGGCGATGGCACTTGTGGTCCGATTAGCTTTGTCGTTATCGATATTACTGGTAATATTAGTGTGTTTGGCGGCATACTTATCGAGGTTATTGTTATTACTGTTCTGTAATACTGACCTTTGATATGTCTAAACGGTACTCTTTAAATTATCATTAAATATATTACTATGGTATTACTGGTGGTGTTAAGAGCATAATATCGCCACTACTAGGTTTTTTTTTTTTTTATTATTACGAAATGCTTAAGAGAAACTATTACTGTCGTTTCGTTAGTGATACAATTATAAGCCTACTATTTTTAGAGTCGTATCATCAGTGTGGTGATTGTGATGCTGGTCTTTTTAATCTCTAAATGATATTATTGTTATCAGTACCATGATGAAGGCGAATCTGAGAATGACTAAATAGCTTGTCATTCTCCCTATGATATCTTTCTTGTTAATAGTTTCCTAGCTTCTGTGCTATTCATGATGTTGATGCTATGGACTCCTATAATGGGAAATGAAGTGAGGATTAAAAGCAGTAGTGACAAGGGAAGTTGTTTTGATAGCGAGAACAGACTCCTTATTAGCGTCACTGTTACTGCGGTGATTTGTTGTTGCGGTTAATGATTGGTTTCGTTGTGGTTTTGCTTTGGTGGTGAAGTCATTCTTCTTGACGGTGTTATTTTGCTGTTAATTTTATTATTATTATTGCCATTAGTATTTTGTTATTGTTATTATTATTATTATTATTATTATTATTATTATTATTATTATTATTATTATTACCATTATTATCATTATTTTGTTATTAATGTTACCATTATTATTATCATTATTATTATCATTATTATTATTATTATTAATTATTATTATTATTATTATTATTATTATTATTAATATTGTTACTACTATTACTATTATCATTATCATTATCATTATCATTACAACTATTATTATTATCATCATCGTCATCGTCATCGTCATCGTCATCGCCATCGTCATCGTCATCATCATCGTCATCATCATCATCATCATCATCATCATC
>NC_051427.1:20402756-20408208 GCF_015228065.2 Penaeus monodon | reverse complement strand
TGTAAATATATTTTTAAAATATATATATATTTATATATATATATATATATATATAAAAATATATATATATATTATATGTATGTATTATGAAATGTATATTATTATATGATATTATATATATATATATATATATATATATCAATATATATTATATATATAATAATATATATATAGATATATATATGATATGTATGTTTATGTATAATGCACACACACACACACACACACACACACACACAACACACACACACACACAACACACACACACACACACACACACACAAACAAACAATATATATTATATAATATATATATATATATATAATATATATATAATATTATATAATATTCATAGATAGATACATAGTTACGTAGATAGATAGTCAGTCAGAGATACATATATATATATATATATATATATATATATATATATATATATATATATATATATATATATATTATATATATATAGATAGAGAGAGAGAGAGAGAGAGAGAGAAGAGGAGAGAGAGGAGAGAATGGAAAGCGAGAGAGAGAGAGAGAGAGAGAGAGAGAGAGAGAGACAGAGAGGGAGGGAGGGAGGGAGAGGGCGCAAGTGTGGGGGTTGAGCGGGGGGGGGGGGGCACCGAACGCTTAGACACCGAATATAGTGTTGCCAACTGATTCATTCTGCATTCTGGGGTAGAGGAGGAGGAGGAGGAGGAGGCGAAGGAGGAGTAGGAGGAAGAGAAAGAAGAAGAGAAGGAGGAGAAAGAGAGGAGTAGGAGTAGGAGGAAGAAGAAGGAGAATAATAATAATAATAATAATAATAATAATAATAATAATAATAATAATAATAATAATAATAATAATAAGAAGAAGAAGAAGAAGAAGAAGAAGAAGAAATGAAGTAGAACACGAAGAAGAAGAAAAAAGAAAAAATAAAAGAAAGAAAAACAAAAAAATAAAAGAAACAGAAAAAGAAAAGGAGAAGAATAGGAAGAAGCAGGAGGAGGGATGGGGAAGGGGAGGAGAGGGAGGAAGAGGAGTAGGAGATGGAGGATTAGGACGAGGAGGAGAAGGAGGAGGAGGAGAAGAAGAAGAAGAAGAAGAAGAAGAAGAAGAAGAAGAAGAAGAAGAAGAAGAAGAAGAAGAAGAAGAAGAAGAAGAAGAAGAAGGAGAAGGAGAAGAAGAAGAAAAAAGGAGGAGGAAGGGGAGGAACAGGAACATGAGCAGGAGAAAGAAGAAGTAGAAAAAAAAGAAGAAGAAGGAGAGGAAGAAAAAATAGAAGAGGGAGAAATGGAAGATAAAGAAGGAGAAGAGTGGGGGAAGAGGGGTGGAGAAGGGACAGAAAGAGACAAAGGAAATGAATCTAGAATAACGAACAGGAAGAGAGAGACATTAACGGTTCATTCAAAGCATATAATAATAAAATAATAATAATAATGATAATAATAATAATGATAAATAGATAAAAGAGTCGTAAAAATTAATTAATTAATATTATGGAACGAAATAGAAATGAATAAATGGAGGTGGATAGATAGGGAGGAAAATTTTCGAGGCGGAGGAGTGAAAGGAGAAAGGGGTAAAGGGAGGGAGGGAGGGAAGGAGGGAGGATGAAAGGAAGGGAGGGAGGGAGGGAGGATGAAAGGAAGGGAGGGAGGGAGGGAGGATGAAAGGAAGGGAGGGAAGGAGGGAGGGAGGGAGGAAAGGAAGGGAGGGAAGGAGGGAGGGAGGGAGGATGAAAGGAAGGGAGGGAAGGAGGGAGGATGAAAGGAAGGGAGGGAAGGAGGGAGGATGAAAGGAAGGGAGGGGAGGGAGGGAGGGAAATGAAAGGGAAGACGCGGGGGAGAGGGAGAGGGAGGATAAGACAAGAAAAAATGAACGGGAGAGAAAAAGAAAGAGAGACAGAGAGAGAGAAACAGAGACCTACAGAGAGGAGGAGACAGAGACAGAGAAAAGGGAGAAAGAAGAAGAGAAAAAGAGACACACACGACATATGTCGGATGTGGAGAGGACGGCGGGGGGGGGGGGGGGGGGGAGGCGATCCACAAAGCGAGCAGTCGGCCTTAAAAGGCGTCCTCCTCCTCCTCTTCTTTCTCTTTTCCTTCCTTCTCCTCTTCCTCCTCCTCCTCTCCTCCTCCTCCTCATCCATCCTCCAATCTCCTCCTCCTCCCTCCCTCCTACCTCCCTCCTCCTCCTCCTCCTCCTCCTCCTCCTCCTCCTCCTCCTCCTCCCCCCCCCTCCCCCTCCCCCCTCGTGTGCCGTCCGGTGTCCTCCTCGGCGCCGTGGGTCGTGTGTCCCTTTTTATTTTCTCGTTTACCTTGTGTCCCATTTATGTTTTCTTCTCTGTCCCGCCTCCCTTTTCTTCCTGTTTATCTTGTCTCTCTTTTTCCTTCCCTGTGTCCCGCGTTTCTCCTCTGCCCTGTGTTGCTTTTACTTCTTTCTCTGTTCCTTCTTTCCCTCGCCCTTCGTCCCCTCTTTTGTTCCTGTTTACCCCTCTCCCCCTTCCCCTCTTCCCTCTTCCCCCCTCCAAGCCCCCCCCCCTCCCCTCTTCCCTCTTCCCCCTCCCCTCCAAGCCCCCCCCCCTTTTTTTTTGAGGGGGGGGTTGACGTGCGTCCGCTTGATGTCTTGATGGAAGCTGTTGTTGTTGTTTTTGTGCGTGTTTTTGTTTTGTTTTTTGAGGGGATTGGATTTTTTTTTTTTTTTTTTTGTGCATGTCTTTGTTTTCGCTCTGTTTGTGTTTGTTCTCTTTCTTTTGTTTTTGGGTTAGAGTTCATTTGTCAGTGTTTTTTTTTTTTTTTTTTTTTTTTTTTTTTTTTTTTTTTTGCATCCGGTATCCTTTGTTTGGCCTGTATCTCGTGTCCGAAACTTTGTATTTGTTGTGGAGTCGGCGGGTTTCTTTTTTTGGTTTCGAATTTGCGGCGCGGTTTCAGGTCTGCCATTTTGTGTTCTTTGTTCAGGTCGTGTTTCGTGGCCGATTTGTTTTCATTAAAATAAATCCTGCGGCCACTTCTATTTTGCCTTCTTTAGCCCTTCATTCTTCTCTGTCTCTTTGTCTTGCCTCTTTCTTCGTTCGGACTTGCCACTCTTCCTGCTCCTCTTCTTTCGTCGCCTTCCTCTTCTTCTTCTTCTTCTTTTTCTTCCTCCTACTTTACCTCTTGCCCTCCTCCTTCTCATCTTCAACACATTTTCTTCCTTTCCTCTCTCCTTCTCCTCCTCCTTCGTACATACATACATACATACATACATACATACATACATACATACATACATACATACATACATTTAGATAAATAGATAGCCAGATAGATAGTTAGATTGGTCGATAGACAGATTGATAGATAGTTAGAGAGAGAAAGAAAGAGAGAAAGAAAGAGAGAAAGAAAGAGAGCGAGAGAAAGAGAGAAAGAGAGAGGGAGAGAGAGAGAGAGAGAGAGAGCGAGAGAGAGAGAGAGCGAGAGAAAGAGAGAAAGAGAGAGAGCGAGAGAGAGTGAGAGAGAGAGAGAGAGCGAGAGAAAGAGAGAGAGAGAGAGAGAGAGAGAGAGCGAGAGAGTGAGAGAGCGAGAGAGAGCGAGAGAGAGAGAGAGAGAGAGGAGAGAGAGAGAGAGAGAGAGAGAGAGAGAGAGCGAGAGAGAAAGAAAGAGAAGGAGAAAGAGAACGAAAGAGATCGAGAGCGAGAGCCGGGCGAGGGCTGGGGGGGGGGGGGGCAGAGGTCCCACAATGCCCTTAGAAGGCCGTGCAACGAGTCACCTGCGCCCTGTGCCAATTACCTGTGTTTACCTGGGCCGTCATCCCTTCCTGGGGTTGAGAGGGGGCGGGGGGGGGGGGGCTCCTTTCGCTTTTTTATCGAGATTTTCTTGTTTATTTGTTGTATTTTTTTGTGTGTGTTTCTTCTTTTATTGATCCAATTCACTGTTTTATATATTTTTTTCTGCATTTGCTAGTTTGTTTTCTCACCTTTTTAAGATATATTTTCTTTCTTATCCTCATTACCCTCGCTACTATGACAGAGGCCGCGGTGGCCGAGTGGTGAGAGCAGCGGACTCAAGACCGAGTTCGAGGGTTCGAGTCCCCGGCCGGCGCGTTGCTCCCGTGGGCAAGGAACTTCACCTCGATTGCCCACAGGAGGCCACAGTCCAGGGGAACGTTCCGCGCCGTTCCCAGGGCCGGGTGCACGGGGAGGGTAGGCGGCAGGAAGGGCATCCGGCTGTAAAAAGCGAGCCAAGACTCTGTGGAAGGCCCCAGAGAGTGAGGTCGAAGGAAGATGAAGAAAAGATACCATTGCTATTATGATTATGTTTATCGTTGCGTTTGCTGCTTTTGGTATCATTACTGTTATTGTGTTTCTTGTTCCTTTGCATTCCATCTCGACTTTTTTCTGCTTTTATCTATTTTTATATCCGTTGTTCCGTTGCACCCCCCCCCCCGAAACATACTGGGTTTATGTGTGTGTGGGTGTGTGTGGGTGTATTTATGTGTGTGTGTATGTGTGTGTGTGTGTGTGTGGGGGTGTGTGGGTGTATTTATGTGTGTGTGGATGTGTGGGTGTGTGTGGTGTGTGTGGTGTGTGGGTGTATTTATGTGTGTGTGGATGTGTTGTGATGTGTGTGTGTGTGTGTGTGTGTGTGTGTGTGTGTGTGTGTGTGTGTGTGTGTGTGTTTATGTGTGTGTATGTGTGTGTGTGTGATCACATGCTTTTGTATTTGTGCGTTTATATGTACTACACCAAACCGCACTTAAAGATCTGGGACTTTCTTAAAAAAAATAGATAAATGAATAAATAAAAACGAAGATAAACAAAACATGATAATAATAATAATAATGATGCGAGTAAATTGAAATAAATGAAAAAAAAAAAATCTTTAAAGAAAGAACACAAGTAAATTGAAATAAACAAAAGAAAAAAGCAAGAAGGAAAATTGTAAAACAAAAAGAAATTTTACTTTGACGCCTCCACCCCCCCACCCCCACCCCCACCCCCCGCCAGCCATAGGGATTGAAACCGACATAATTTCTGGCCTTTCCAAACAAGACACTTTTATTGGGTTATTTTAATTATTATTCACAAGGTTAGCCTGTAAAATACGCCTCCTAATCAGCTGTTTTTTTATGTAAGACCAACGAGGTATTAAAGTTTTTTTTTTCCCCGAGTGTTTTGGAAAACGAATATGGCGCCTGTCCCTTCGGGGCGGCGCTGCGGAACACACGCCTCCGCTCCTCGCCTCTCCACTCTCCTCCTCTCCTCTCCTCTCCTCTCCTCTCCCCTCTCCTCCTCCCCTTCTCTCCTCCCCTCTCCTCCTCTCTTCTCCCCTCTCCTCTCCTCCTCCCCTCTCCTCTCCTCTCTCTCTCTCCTCCTCCTCTCTTCTCCTCCTCCCCTCTCCTCCTCTCTCCTCTCCTCCTTTCTCCTCCCCTCTCCTTCTCCTCCTCTACTCTCTTCTCCTCGTTTCTCTGCCTTTCTCTCCTTATT
>NC_051427.1:20356675-20400156 GCF_015228065.2 Penaeus monodon | reverse complement strand
CTAAAAGGGCAAAAAAGAAATGAAAAGGTACAAATTTGAAAAAAAGTTTGGTAGAAAGGAAAGGAGAAATTTATTTTTTCCAAGGAAAAGCGACATCCCCGTGTGCTTTTTTGCATAGCCAGGAAAACCCTTTTTCTTTGTTTGGGAACCCTCCCCTTCCCATCAATCTTGCCCTCCAGTGCATCTTACCCCACACACTCTCCCATTTCTTTAAACCTCGTCCCAAATTGTTAAAAACTCCCTCTGGTGAATTCCACCAAAAACGGAGTAGGAGTAAGGGGGTCTTTTGGGGGTTTTCCTCCTCCCAAGAAAGGTCTTTGGACCCATCAGGTAAGGCTCCTGAAACCCCAGCTGCCCCCACACCCACGGGGGCCTCTGCTGCTAACAGAACCCTAAGCAAAAGCCAAAAACCCCCCTTTCCCCAGGAAAAGGGAAATCCGACCCTGTTCAAAGACCATTGGGCCCTTCGGGAAGGGGCCCCAGAGGCTAACGGTGACAGCTCCAGGGCTGCCACCACATCCACGGGGGCCCTCCGTACTAGGCAAATCCCCCTGAAGCAAAGCTCGGGCCCGCCCTTTGCCCGGGAAAATAAAAACCTGAGCCTGTAAAAAAGGAAGCTGGGGAAACTGTTCCAGGGGAAAAACCCCTAAAAAGATTCTCCCAAGATCATGGAAAGGGACAGCCTATTTTTGCTGGGCAACCTTGCCCACAGGTGCTGAAAAAACACCTATAAGAAGTATTTTGGAGAACTGGATCCCCAAAACCCAAAGGGAAGTCAAAAATTCATGAAAAAGGGAAGAACTGCAGAAAATGTAGTTTCATGAAAACCCAGTTTGTGTATGTGACCCAGATGACCAGGAAAAAATCATCCAAATTCAACCATTAAGGGGATTTTTTGATAATGGACCTCTAAAACAGCGTACTGGCATGTCAGGATTTCCCTTCCAGGCCACCCCCTGCAACAACCTGCGGTGAAGGCTGGAAAATTGCTTTACACACCCTTTCACTTTCATCTATTACCCTTCCATAATCTGAACATAATATTTTTTGGGAAAATTACTTTGGCCACTCAAATTTTTACTCTTTGGGGGATTTCAATTTTCAATTTCATCAACCCCGGGGAGACCTTTTTGCAAACCCCCGAGGAGGGCCTTTTGGGGTCCTTTTTCTTAAAAGTGATGCAGTTTTTTTTGAAAAATACACTCCTACACATTTTCCAAATTCAAACTGGGACATTCTCCAATATAGACCTGTCAATTTGGCCCCCGATTCACAGACGTAAGACTTAATTCCAATATTTTGCAGGGGGTGAATGGTATTCCCCAGGAATGCAGAAGGGGGATTGAACATGTGGACGGAATCTTATTAGATAAACTACAGTATTTCAAGGATTGTAAATGTTTTTCCAGTGTGTTCCAGGTAAATCATTTTCACTCAGGAATTCACCTTGCAGCAGAAGCATCCTTTCCCCAAAAAAGTAGGGGCATTACTGTCCACCTCCGGTACCATGGTGGTTTTATGAATGCCAAAAAGCTGTCAGAGAAAGGAAAAGCTGCTTAGGATTGAAACGACCCCTGAGCTTGAAACCCTTAATCCATAAAAAAAGCCCCGACCCGGGCCCCAGGCGATGCTAAAGAAGGGACAGAGTCGTGGAGACGTATATTTTCCGATTAATGTGGACCTCCTTAGCATGGGTTTAGGGGGACAAGTGGAAGATCCTGGAAAGACCCATCACTGTCACCCCTGCACCACAGATAATCATCGAAAACAAAAAAAAGTTGCTAAGACTAGTAAATCCATGGCAGAGATCTCCTCTGGAAAATTTTACACCCCCATTCCCCATTTTTGGGTGAACAAACTCTGCTGAAGACTCCCCCCCCCCCAGGAAGTGACGATATTCCATATAAATGAATCCCCTTTACCGGGAGCTCCCAAATTCCTTTTGGATCTTTAAAAGGGATTTGGGAGGTTACAGTCCTTTCACATGGAAAGAGGCTAAAAATCATTCCTTTTCCCAAAAACCGGGCAAGGATTTTTCCCCAAACCAGTAATTCAGCCCAAATTTTTCTCTAAAAGCTGATCTGAAAGCTGAGGGAAAAAATGGAAATTTAAAAAAAGTTGACTGGCTGCTAAAAAGGAAAACGTACTCCCCCCCATATCAATATTTTAAAAAGATTGAGATCGCCCACAGATGCCTTGTAAAGATGGAAACTGCTATAAAGTTCCCTTTCACACGTGACGTCGCATTTTAGATCTTCTTGACCTAAAAAAGGTTTATGATTCCACTTGGAAGCAGGCATACTAGAGCTGTATGATTTTGTTCAAGAAGCTTACCTACCTTCATAAAAAGTTTCCCTTCTAACGGAATTTTTGGTTTTTTGGGGGGGAAAAAGTTTCTCTAACCCGGAAAATCAGGGAAGGGGCCCACAAGGGAGTGTCTTAATTGATCCTGTTTGCCATTGCAAATGACATTGTAAAGGTTTTTTCCCATGCTATCTCATGTAATCTTATGTGGATTCTTTACAGTGTCGTCAGGAGGAAACTTACAGGATTTTATTATTATTAAAATTTTAAAGCCCCCGTCAACAGCAAGGGCATTTGCGGCGAATACCTTTTTAAATAGAAATTTAAAATGATTAAAAAATTTAAAAAAACTATCAAAGATATCTTATAAATAACAATAAAAAAAATTAAAAAACAAGGCATAAAATTAACCTAAGTGGGTTAAAATTATGCTAATTTAAATTTATTAAAAATTTAGTCTCCCTAAGGAAACTAAAAGACCCTCTATGTAAAAATCCTCCCCCAAAAACATTCTTCAGTGTATAAGGGGGAGACAAGTACAAAGTCTTTGGGCTGAGAATGTTGCACATCTTTTCCCCTGCATGTGGATTGTTTTAAGGGGTCTTTGGGTCCCTCACAAAGTGCTTGTTTTTTCCATCATTGGCCCCTGAGTCGTCTTGTGTCCCCCAAATTTTTAGCCTTGTTAATGCAACTTCCACTTTTCGGTTGGGGGGGATGCTAGTCCCCAACGCCCGGGGCTCTCTAAACTCTCGCAGTTTATTTCGGGGTATGCCTCCATTGTTTTTCCCTTTCCCTTTATCGCGAAGACAACTCCTGTGCCGGGGGTTTTAGGTCGGTTGTGGAAGGAAAACGAGCATCACAAAGTGACACACTGCCTTTTGGCCCCTTTTGATCAGTCGCTCATTCCCCTGACACCAAAATGCGCTGGCACCCAACCCGATTATCTTTTTTTCCCTTTGAATCAGTGCAAGCCAATCTTGAACCCCCCCACTATTGGGTGTTATGAGTTTAAAATCTTTATTGGTTTCAAGGCATAAGAGTCACAATTATCACAATAGAATGGTTTATAAGTCTCTAGTCATTTAAAATGCTGCGAGGATGCATGTAACTCTGCGGAAGATCGAGGGTGCCAGGAAAACTGCCAGAGCAGTCTTCCCTTTGCTCACTGCTGCAAAGCCCACCCCATTTTTAGATTCGACATTGTATTATTTGGGCCGATTTGGTACTTAAAATGTGCTGAAGAAATTCTCTCCCCTTCTGCTTCAGATCGTCCCCTTTTCCCAAATTTCCCGACCAAATCCGCTCGACTTAATTAGTCCGGGGGGGGAATTGAGGAATTCCCCAACAGCCGAATGTTTTTTCTTTTATGTACTTTTTTTGTTTAAATAGGTATAGCAAAAACATAGAAATAACTGGCAAACAAAATGGGGATGAAGGGGAACTTCACTAAGAAAGTAAAGGTAAGGGGGATGAGGGGTTGGGGAAATGGGGAGTAAAAAGAAAATGGAATTCTGGACATCTTGCCATGGAACCGGATCAAGTGATAAATTTTCTTCTGTTGGGAATTGACTGCATACAACTAGGTTTTACTTTCAAAGGGAGGGGCCGAAAGGGGAGCTAAAATAAAAAAAGGGCATTTTAAAAAAAATAATTAAGTGAAAAGGGGGATAGCGAAAAAAAAAGTAAAAACAACAAAAGAAAATTTCCAGCAGAAAAAGGGAAAAGGTGCCCAAAAAAAACGAACGAAAAGCAAAGTAACAAAATTTTCAAAAAAAACAGAAATATTTCATAAATGGAAGTGGTTTTTGGTTAGGGGTTAAAGGGGTATAACATAAAATACAAAAACAAAAAAGGCTATTTTTTTTTCCTTTTTCCATAGAACACTTCATCTTGCTGTCCCGGGTTCGCGTGTCGTCTTATGAAAATTGCACGAGTGACCCCCCTAATCCGGGAAATGGGTTAAAGGGTCCGTTTGTAAGATGTTGAATTCTCATTTAAAATTCGTCGCGCTGTCCCATGACCAAAAGTTTGGGAAAAAAGAGTGGGAAGGAAGTTTGGGGGGATGGGGGGAAGGGATGGGGGGGGGGGAAAATGAATTTTAGTAGAAAAAAAAGGACCCGGGGGCTTAACCCCGCACGCAGGTAACTTTGGGGGGGTAATATTGTAGTGGAGGAAAGGGGGAAAAAAGGTGAGGCGCCGGGGCGCCATCTTAAAATCCTTTGGTATCTGTGCGTTTCTTCAGCCCCTTTACTTCCCCTCCGCCACACGATCGACAGTGTCCGCTTTGGGAAAGTCGCGCGCTCGGGGCTTTCCGTGGGAACAGCAGGGGGTTCTCGTTAACCGGGGAGGATGGGATAAAATTTAAACAGTTGGGTTTTATTAGGTGGCCATTCCTCCGTGTCAGCAAAAGGTTCCTCTTCGTCGGCAGGGGTTTACGGAAGCGGGGCCCCTTTTCCCCATCCCATATACCTCACGCCCGGGTTGGTTTAACCCCACGGCCCCTTTTTTTCCTCGGCTCGCATAAATCCTTCCACAAAGGGTTTTTGGTCCTGGCACAGTACTAGCAGCAAGGTCACGTGCCAAAAACCCGAAACCAGTGGGATGGTTTTGGAAGGAAAAAGGGTTGGGCCCCGCTATGGCAAAGGGATAATGGGGAAGCGGGTAGGGTTGGCATTTACAAGTTTCAGGTGCAAGGGAATTATTTAAAAGGGGATGTGGGGCTGTAGAAAGGGGGGTTCTATTTATTAAAAAATTAAAAAAAACAAAAAACCCAATAAAAAACCCTTTAAAAAAGAAAACGGAATACAAAAAAAAAAAAAAAAAAAGGCTGGGGAAGGGGAAAAACGAAAGTAAGGGAGAAAGAAGGCTTCAAAGGAAGGGGCCGGCCCTAAAACTGCCTCCACTTTTTCGTCCCCCTGCCAAAGAAAAAAGATCATGGCCTAATCCCGATCCCCAGCCGGAACGAAAGATGGTGTCGATCTATCCAGCCAGCGGTATGCCCAAACACAAATGTATCGTTTTTTCAGACCAAATACGCCACTCGAGTCAGAGGAGCAAAAAGCTTCCCCGGGAGTTCAGATGTAAAAATTGATCCCAAAAAATTAGATCCATCTTGGTGCTTTTTTTCGAACAACTGGAGTTTTTGGTTATTGTGTATGCTGTTTGTGGAATGCATTTGGTGTTTTTGTGAGGGGGGTTTGATTAGTGTTTTGTCCACATTCGTGCATGGGGGTGCGCTTTTAAAAACGTAAACGAAAGTAAGGTTTTTTTTTGCCAGGCGGCCCTTTTAATCATATGTTTAATGAAATCGAAGTGGGGATCAAAGGGTTAAAAATCAGAGGATCGTTTTTAAAGGGTTTTTTAGTCGCAAGGGGTTTTAGGGAAAAGTTGTCCTAAAAGTTTTTTGTGGTTTTTTCAAAAAGAACTTTTTTTTTTGTCGCTTAGTTTGATTTGCCTTCGCCAGAGTCTTGATGGTGTTGAGTTAGTCATTAATACCTGAGCGCACCTGAAAGCGCATTGGTCGAGCTAAGTGCGGGGGGCGGGAAAGGGGTCTTTGGTTATAGTGTATAAATGTTGGGTGAGTATTTTTTGCCCTGGGTACTCCAGCGTGCAATGAAATGGTGTCTGAAACTTTTTTTTAAAATTTTTAAATTTAACCCTGCGGTTATGAAAAAAATGAGTATTTTAAATTAAAGGGGAAAATCAAATTTGGTGCACAGTTTGTCTTAAAACCAGCATCCCAAACCGTGTCAAAGTCTCGTTTACATCTTTGGTGACAAAAACAGATTTAGTTGTCGGTCTTTTTGTTTTTGTGTAATTTGGGATGATTTAAATGCGTCCTGCGCGAGCGATGCGACGAAGCCGAATTGTTTATGTCAGAAAAGGTTGGGGTTTTTCGAGATACCCCCTGTCGGGGTTTTTATGATTTTTTTTTCAAAAAATTTTCCAAATTCTAAGTGACTAATGGGGCGGTAAATCTAGGGGTCTCGGGTTTTTTGTGGTTTGGGATGGGGGCCACAAAACAGGGGCTATGATTTCACGGTGTCGTTCAGCCTTCCCAGTCAATAATTGGCTCTGGTTTTAGTTTCTACCCTTTTTCTCTTAATCAGGTATCAATTTCTTGAATTCTGTGAGTAAACAGGGATGAGGAGGGTGAGGGAGAAAACTTGGGGCCCTGTTCTTAAAATTTTTTAATAACATCCACGGGATCTGAGACTTTTACGTATTGGATGATTGGGGGGAAAAGGGGGGGAAAGTTTACTACCTTTAAGTTTTTTTTTTTTTTTCCCAAAAATTCCCAGGTTTGCAACTCTGTTGCATCTACTTTTTTAACAAATTTTGTCCAATATTTTTTCGGTATTATAAAGACTATCGATGAGTGTCTTCTTAGAATAGAAAACCCCCTCGAATTGGTTTAATGTTTAAATTTGAGTAAAACGACTTCAAAACACAGGAGACTTTTGTCTTTCAGAAGGCGAAATGATATGCATGTTTTATAATGAGACCTGGGGAGGGGATCAAAATGTTAGGCGATCAGCAAGATTAAAATTTAAATGCCCCCCCCATTTTTTGGGAATAACCCCTTTAAAAATTAAATTCAAGTTATGAAATTTAATTAGATTAAACGACTCCCCTCTTTTGTTTATACAGAAAAATCGTCTTTTTTGTTTAGTATTGGTGATGTGGAAATTTTTTTTTTATGTGGTATGTGGGGGAACCAAAGTTCGGACCCGGGGTAGGTGTGTGTGGTAGGAAATGCTGCCTGTTCCCCCAATACGAGATCAGGGGGGGCCCTTTCCCCCATTTGTTATGAGGTGAAGAAGTCGGGGCCCCTTTTAGGGAGCTTTTTGTTTCAAAAAAGAATAGAGTTGCCCCTATGAGCATGGGAGGCTGTGGTTTTTGTTGTGTGGGCAGCGTTGATATCTCCCGCAAAAAAGACTGGAAAGGTTTGTATAAATTTAAATAGTTTTTGAAATTTTGCGGATAAATTTTCCTTGGGTTTTTTATAGGGAGTGGATAGGGGTAATGGGGCCCCCGTGGGGGGAGGAAACCCGACTCCAAAGAAATCACGGTGGCTGAATGAGAGGGTGGAAACTCTGCATGACTGGGATTTTTATGAGGGCGGGCCCCTTTTGAATCCGTCCCCCGATTGCCGGGAATGTGCCATAGTGCCCCAATTCTATAGCCTTGGGTGGTAAGAATTTTGTAGGACCAATTCGGACATTTTTGTTCTAGAAGTCCTAAAAAATTTTATGGATCTAAAAATGACTTTAAATTTTGCTCAACGATCGTTAGCTCCCTTTCAGGGAAACCCTTTTCCCCGGGGTTACCTTGCTGGGTCCCTGATCCGGTAGGGGGTCCGTGATCAGGCTCGACAGGGGTTCCCCAAGGTCAGGGAAAGAGTCCTGCAAGCGGAGCAGAGGGGAAAGTCCTGGGATTCGGGACCAACCCCCAATATTTCTGCATGCCCCCAAGCGCCACCCCCCAACGAAGCCCCCTTGCCGCGGTGGGGGGGCTTGAGGTCCCAATGATCTGGTGGCCGGCCCAGAGGGCCCCCATACTGGAGGGGTCACCTTTGGGGATGAGAAAAAAATGGTTTCCCCGGTGCACAAGGCCTATGAGGGGGGGGGTTGTACCCCCCCCGGGTTTTCATTCCATCCTTGGACTAGGGAGAACTTCCCCCGTGTTTTCCCGTGCGTGGCACCCCTATTACCGGAGCGGATCCGGAGGTTGAGCGATGCTGCCCTGCGCCTGCAGTGCAACACCCTTTGGCCCCTTTATTTGGTTAGACGGGTGGTTTTGACAAGCCGGTCAAGTCAATCGGGGTCAAATATGGCTAGGTCAAGAAGGCACTTTCGTGGGTAGCGCATAGGTCCCCGGACTCCCACATAGGGGATGTGGCTGCGAAATTTTTCCTCATTCCCCTGGGGCTTTGGGGAGATTTTAAACCCCCAACTATAGTTTCCCCCTCGGGGACTCCATGGGGGTGGGGGGTGGGGAATGAAAATTCAATTTTGTATGATACTACAAATTTAAAGATCTAGCTCTCCCCCTGACGACCTGCGCAATCCCTCGACCTTTCTCGGAAAATCACACTTGTCATCGGGAAACCCTTTTTTCATTTCCAAAAGGGCAAAATGGGAATCGAATGGTTCCCGGGCTCCCAAACCGGTAAAGGGGGAAAAAGTCCTCCTAACCCACTAAGGAGATTTACCTGTAAATATGAAAGCATTTTCATAAGTAAGTACCTGGTAGTGAAGACCTTGAGGGTGTATAAATCATGGATCTGACACTTTGGGGTTTTTCATGGGAAAATTTTAAAAATATTCAACGTGATCCTGTATCACCCCACAGGAGATGGTAGCCTGATAGTTGGGGTTTGTCCCCAGCGAGATCCGTCTGCGTGCAATGAACATTCGGGGGGCTCAATTTTCAGCTCTCCTCAAAAAACCCCTAAATCGGGGAAAGGAAATTGTTTTTTCCGGCCCGTGAGGTTTTCGAGGAGAAACTGTTAGGGGAAATTAGAGAATTTAATGTGGGGGCAGAAAAAAGTTTTAGGAAGAAATTTAGGGTTTGGAAAACAGTCGACACCAGTCTTTTTCAACTTTACCATTAGCCCTTCCAAAAACTTTTAATTAGCATGGTCCCCCCTCAAGGTAAGCCTTGTCCCCAACCCAGCGTTTTTCCCACGCCGGGTTTGGGCAGGGGAGCCAACTCTGCCTTTTTAAAGAAAATGGACAACCAAGAGTATGTTTTAAAGTGGGTACAACAGGTCATAAAGGAGAGACAATGCCCAGGCCCAAATATGCGTTACCACTGCAAAGAAGCTCATGAAGCTTTTTTTCAAAGCAAGTAAAAGGTAAAATTTAAAAAGGGAAAGTTTTTGGAAAATAGGGAAGGAAAAGTTTTTTTTCCAGAGGAAAAGCGACGCCCCCCGTATGCTGTTGCACAGAGGTAGGCCTTTGTTTTGGTTCTAGCCCATCCCCCTTCCCCCCAAACCCCTTCCCCTCCAATGCTTTTTTACAGCACCCCCACTGCCCCTTCTCAAACCTCAGCCCCAAATTTTGCTGACAGCCTCTGGTGAGTTGTTCCCCAAAACGGAGTAGGAGTGAGGGGTTATTGGGAGATCCTCCTCCCCAAAGTGGCTTTGGAGCCTCGGGCAAGGCCCAGAGGCCTCAAGGGTGACAGCTCCAGCTCCACCACATCCACAGGACATCTGCTGCTAGGCAGAATGCTCCGAAGTAAAGGCTCGGGCACGCCTTTCCCCAGGAAAAGGGACCTGAACCGCCCCAAAGCTCCAGTGCAAAAAAATCCACGGGGCCTCCGCGCTAGACAAAGCCCCTGAAAAAAAAGGTCGGGCCCGCCCTTTGCCTGGGCAAAAATCCTAAAACCTGCCCAAGGGGAAAACCCTGTGGAAACTATTTCCACAGGTAAACAACCATTAAAAGGTCTCCCGGGATCCGGGAAAGGGACAGCCTAAAGGGTGAGGCAAACCTTGACCACAGGTGTTTCCAAACACCTTATGAAAAAATAATCTAAAAAGGTACCCAACAAGGAAAACTGTCAAGGAATTTCATGAAAAATGGGAAAAACTGCACATTGAAGCTTCTGGAACCCATTTTTGGTTTGCCTACAAATTAGACCGGGAAAACGTCCCATTTTCCTAGAGGATTTCAAGTTAAACCCCTTAGGGAAAACCTTTTCCCAAGGGCCCCATGGAGGAGTAGCAGAAATGGACGTCGATATTCCCTTCCCAGGCCTCCCCCTCAGAAAACATGCGGGTAAAGGGCTGTGAAAATAGCTTGACACGCCCTTACACTGTTGATCCATCTACCTTCCTCCCATAATCCAACAAAAATGATTTGAAGATCTACTTGGGCATTTTGCCAACCCATTTCTACTCTTGGGGATTTAAAAGGTGGGAACCCCTCGGGGGAGACACTTTGGAAACCCCCCCTCGAAAAGGGGCCGGGGATCCTTTTTTTAAAGACAGATGCATTTTTTTACTGAACATGCACTCCCACACATTTCCAATTCAAACTGGGACATTCTCCAAATGACCATCATAGGTTCCCTGATTACATTGAACTTCATTTGGGCAGGTCAGGGAAACTTACAGGAAAGCGACCATTTTCCAATAATTTGGAGGAGGTAAATGGTATTCCAGTCAATGGAGTGCAAGATGGATTAAACTGCAGACTGGAATCTTTTTAGACAACTGCAGTATTGAAAAGGATTTTTTAATGTTTTCCAGTGTGTTCAGATGCTGTTAATCACTTCACACACAATTTCCCTTTCGCAAAAGTCCACCAAAAGTGCGGACGTACCGTCGCCCTCCAGTCCCATGGTGGTCTGATGAATGCCAACAAGCTGTCAAGCAAGGAAAGTTGCATTAAGGCATTTTAAAAACGACGCCCCAGCATTTAAAACCTTTGATCAGTTCAAAAAGACCCGACCCCAAGGCAGGCCGTGCTAAAGGGGGCTGACGGACGTGGGGAGACAGTATGCTCCCGTTTAACTCGGGACCCCCTTAGCAGGGTTTGGGGGACAATTGCGAAAGATTGCTGGAAAAAGCACATCCAACCCCAACCCTGCTCTGAAGATAGAGGCATAATCATCACAGAAAAAAAAGATATTGCTAAAGTAGCAAATCCATGGCAGTATCTCCTCTGGAGAATCTACCTGCTCGTTCTCCACCTTCGTGCTGAACAGGAAAAACCCCAGTGTCTTTTTCAGTGGAAAATGCAGCGAACTTCCTACAATTGCCATTTTTGCGCAAGGAGAGGACTTGCTTTGAGCTCTGCCGGACTGCCCCCGAAGTGACGATATTCCATATCAAATGATATCTACTTACCGGGGAGTTCCCCGAAGTTCCCGTTGGACTTGTTCAAAGGAAACATAGGGAGGGCCGTGCCATCCACATGGAAAAGGGTATAATCTTCCCGTTCCTAAAACCCGGGAAAGATACTTTCCCCCCAGGAAATTACAGACCAATTTCTCTCACCACTTTCATCTGCAAACTGATGGAAAAATGGGAAACTTTCAGGTTGACAGGCTGCTAGAAAAGAAAACGTGCTGACCCCCTATCAAAATGGCTTTAAAAATTGAACACCACGATGACTTTTGAGGATGGGGAAATGTTCGAATTCCTTTACAGCGACGTCACATTTAGCATTTTTTTTGACCTAAAAAGGTTTTATACTACTTTAAGCTGGAAAATCTGAAGCTGTTTTGACTTGGTTTAAGAGGAGCATTTCTACCTTCATACAAAGCTTTTTTGCTAACAGGGAAAATTTTGAGTTCGGGGGGAAAAAAAGTTTCTTAACCTGGAAAAAACCGCTGGAAGGGGCCCACAAGGAGTGTCTTAAGTGGACCCTGTTTGCCATTGCTATAAAAGACTTTTAAAGGTTGGTTCCCAATGCTGTCATGTAATCTGTTGTGGATGACTTACACTTTCTGTCGGAGGAAAACTTACAGGATGTGCAAGGCGCATGCAGACTGCATAAATAGTTTTACAGTGGGCAAATATATGGTTCAAAATTTTTTCCAAGAAGACCATGGTGTACATTTCCACAAAGAGGAAAGTTTCCTCCTTCCCCCTATTTTGGAGCAAACCCCGCAAATTTTTCCCGAGGTGAATACTTGGGTTAATTTTTGACTCAAGACTTACTGGGTGCCTCACATCAAAAAGTTAAAAGGAAGGCTACAAAACATTAGTATTTTGCGGGTTCTTTCACATTTATCTTGGGGTGCGACCCCCCAAGCTTCTAGGCTTTTTCCCAATTATTCGTAGTAAGCTTGCTATGGAGTGAAGCTTATTCATCCGCAACTCCCACTGTTTTCCGGGTGTTGGGCTCGGGTTTATAATGAAGCTCCCCCAAAAACTGTACTGGGGGTTTCAGGTCTTACCCGTAAGCCCCCATGTGAATGGAAACCCCCTCTTTTATTACACCGGGATAATGAACCCGATTTTTTATACAGCTACAAAAGGATTCCGGGATCTCCTCATCCAGATTTGGTTTTTTAACCCCCCGGGATAAACCGATCCTATGGTAGGAGAATGAGGAAACTGTAGAAGAAAATTAATTTGTCTCCTAAGGTTCTGGCTGTTGGAATTCCCCCAATTCCCCCCTTGGATAATCAAGTCGAGCGGATTTGGTCGGAATTTGGGGAAAAGGGGGGAGATCTGAAGCGAAATCAAGGGGAAAAATTTTTTCAGACATTTCTAAGTACCAAGGACGGGCGCAAATATACAGATGGTTTGAAATGCAAATGGTTGGGGTTTTTCAGCAGTGACCCAAAGGAAACTGCATTGGCAGTCTTTCTCTGCACCCGCTTAAATGCGAGTTACATGCCTCCCCTTCAGCAGTTAAAATACTAGGATCTTTTGAACAATTCTATGTGATATATTGGGCTTCGTAGTGCCTTGCAACAATCAAGAGCTTAAATCATACATCCAGTAGTGAGGGAGGTTCAAGATTGGGTTGCACTGTGTCAACACGTAAAAAAATAACTCTGTTTGGGTGCCGCGCATGTTGGGTCGGGGGAAGAGCGAGCTGATCAAAGGCTAAGGAGCTCCGCTCAGCCTGGGGGATTTCCGTTTTTTCCCCTCCCCCACACCGACCTGAAACCCGCATCAGGAGTTTTCTCGGATAAATGGAAGGAACTGGGGGCATATCTCCAAAATAAATGCGAGAGATTAGGATGACCTTGGCAGTTGGTGATAGCTCCATCCCAACCCAAAATTGAAGTTGCATTACAAAGGTAAAAATCGGGCAACAAGACTGACTCATGGCCCCCTGATGGGTAAAAAACAGGGACTTTGTGAGGGTGCAAAAGCCCTTCAATCGCACATTTGGAAAGATGTGCAACATTCTCAGACCAAAGATAGTATTGTCCCCCATATACACTGAAGAAAGTTTGGGGGGGGATTTTGACGTAAGGGGCTTATTAGTTTTCCCTTTGGGGGACTAATATTTTTTTAAAAAAATTTAATTATGCATAATGTTTATGCAATAATTTATCCTTAGAGTATAATTTTGCTTTGATTTTTAATTTTTTTATTGTTATTTTAAGAAATCTATTGATGATTTTTAAAGTTTTAACATTTTAATATTTTTTGTTTAACAAAGGGATTTCCCCTAATGACCTTACTGTTGACGCGGCAGTAATTTTAAATAATCTCAATCAATCCCCCAACGCCACCCCCCCAACGGAAGCCCCCCTTTCGCGGTGGGGGGCTTAGGCCCAAAGATTGGGGAGCCCGGCCAAAGGGTACCCATACTGGAGGGGTCACCATGGGGATGGACAAAATGGCTTCCTGGGGGCACCAAGGCCTATGAGAGGGATGGTGTACCCCCCCTGTTTTATTCCATTTTACCCGGGAGAACTCTCCCACGTGGGGTTTTTCCCTCGTGGCATCCGTTTACCCGGAGACAGGGGTCCTGGAGGGTTGAGCGAGCTCACGCTGCCCCTGGTAAACCACCTCTTGGGCCTTATTTGGTTAACGGGTGGTTGATCAAAGGGCCCGGTCAAGTCAAACGGTGGTCAAAATGGTGGGTCAAGCAGCACGTTAGCGGTAGGCATGGTCCCCCGACTGCCCACAGTACTGCAATGGTTCATATTTTCCTCATTACCCCTGTGGCTGTTTGGGATTTTGAGCCCCAACTATAGCTTTACCCTCATTAACTCCATGGTGGGGGGGGGGGGTGAGGAAGAGAATTCAAATTTGTATGAGTACTACAAATTTACAAATTTAGCTCTCTCCCTGACGACCATGCAAACCCTCGCCCCTTCCCTCTGGAACATACACATGCCACTCTGGAACCTTTCCAGCTTCCAAAAGGGCGAATGGGGGCGTAAATGGTTCCCCGGGGCCCCAAACCGGGAAAAAGGGGGAAAAATCCTCCTCATCCCTAAGGGAAAACTTCCGGAAATATGAAAGCATTTCATATAGTAACTAGTAGTGAAAACCCTTATGGTGTATCAATCATGGATCTTGGCATTTTTAAGTCATCGGAAAATGTTTGGGATGTCAACATATCCTCACATCACCCCACAGCGAGATGGGGCCTGATAGTTGAGGTTTTGTCACCAACGAGAGGAAAAAAATTAGTTTTCCAGAGGCAAAGCGACGTGCCCGTGTGGTTTCACAACCAGGAGGGCCTTTGCTTCAGTTCTAGCCCTCCTCCTTCCCACCACCCTTTCCCCCAATGCTTCTTTAACACACACCGCCACTTCCTTTTTAACCCCAGTCCCCCAAAATTTCTGACCGCCACTGGTGAGTTGCTCCCCAGAAAAGGAGTAGGAGTGGGGGTCTATTGAGGAGATTCCCCTCCCAAAGTAAGGGGCTTTTTAGCCACATTTAAAGGGTCCGAGGGCCCAAAGGTGACAGTCCCGCTGCCACCACATCCACAGGGGTTCTACTGCTAGGCAAAATGCCCCCGAAATAAAGGTCGGGACGTCGTTTGCCCCGGCAAAGGAAACCCGAAACCCGTCCAAAAGACTCCACTGCCAAAAATCCCCAGGGCCCCCCCGCTGCTAGAAAGAAAAGCCCCTTTAAACAAAGGTCAGATTCCGTTTTTTTGCCCCGGCAAAAAAATCCTGAACCTGTCCCCAAGGGGAAAACCCGTGGGGAAAATAGTTCCCCAGGTAAACAACCCTTAAAAAAGGGAACCAGGATCCTGGAAAGGGCGCCTAAAAATGTGGGGCAAACCTTACCCCAGGTGCTGCCAAAAACCTTTTGAAGAAATAATATAAAAATGGTCCCTAAATTTATGGAACTGGCAGGGAATTCAGGGAAAAAGGGGAAAAACTGCAAATCTGAATTCATGTAACCTTTTTGTATGCCTTAAGGATTATGACCAAGGAAAATCGTCCCCTTTCCCTGAGGGATTTCAATTTCGACCCATTAGGGGGCCTTTGATAATGGGGCCTCAGGGGAGTACAGTAAAAGGTACTCATGATATTCCCTTCCAGGCCATCTTTATTCTGGAACAAGCCTGGAGTTTGCGCTTGTTTAGTGTAGCTGTTTGTGTGGTTGCAAGTATATGTGTATGGTGAGATGTTTGATCAGTGTTTTGGTATAGCGCAGCTTCGTGCGTGAGGCCACACTTTTAAATCGATAAATCGAATGTAAGGTTTTCTTGCCAAGGCGGCTTTGAATTATCTGCCAATGAAATCGAAAGTGGGTATCAAAGGTTAAACCAAGATGGTACAAGGTATCTGATTTGGAGAGTTTCTTGTAGTCTGTCCGAGAAGTTTTCGTGGTCTTATAAGAGAAATTTTGTTTTTTGTCTCGTTAGTCCTTGATACCCCTTTATTCTTCCCATCGTTCGAGACGGTGTCCGCGTTCGTGTCATTAATGCGCTTAACGACACCTTTCAAGTAGAACAAGAGCATATGCCCTGATGAAGTAGTAAATGCGTGTGTTTTCTTGTACTTCCCTTCGTTGTTCTACTTGAAATCTGTTCGACATGAATTCCACACGTGTGTTCTTAACGACACCTGAAAGCGCATTGTGTCAAGCTAGGTGCAATCGTTAGCATAGAGGATAGTGAGTGAGTCTGTGTGTATGGGGTCTGGAGTTCGGTTTGGTATAATGTTATAAAGTGTTGGGCTGAGCAGGCTGCCCTGAGGTACTCCAGCGTGCATTGAAATTGTGCCTGATTTTTTTTTTTTTTTTTTTAGTTTTAACCTGCGGTTGTCAAGAAAAGTGCAGAGTATTATTTTTAATTTGAGGTGGAAAATTAAATTTGGTGCACAGCTTGTACTTCAGGCATGCCAGACCGGTCTAAGGCTCTCTCCACATCTTTGGTGACAGAACAGTCTTTAGGTTCGTCGGTCCTTTTGTTGTTTTTATGTATTTGTTGTGATGAGTTGAGTGGCGTCCTGCGTCGAGCGATGCTAGCGAAAGCCAAATTGGTTTGTGGGGAGAGAGAGTTATGTCTTCGAGATACCACCTTCGTCGAAGTGTTTTAATATTTTTTCTTCGAAAAATTTCCATAGTTGTCCGAGTAGACTAAGAGGCGGTAACCCTTTGGAGTCAGTCAGGTCTTTTTGTGCTTAGGAATGAGGGCCACTAAAGCATTCTTAAACGGGGAGGAAATAGCCGGAAGCGAGAGAGGCGTGTAAAGGTGAGTCAAAGCTTGTATAAGGTCGTCAGAAAGGTGAATAAGAGCGTCGCGTCCGATCTGTAAGGAGCCTTGGAGCCTTACGAGGAAACCTCTTTATTCTTTATTTTACTTCCTCACACGAGAATGGAAGCTGTGAGTTTCGCAGGTGTCGTCCAGCCTATCCAGTCCGGATAACGGCTTCTGGGTTAGTTTCTACCCTGTTCTTTTGACTCCATGTTCAATTTCTTTGAATTCTGTGAGTGAACAGGGGTGAAGGAGGGGAGGGTAGGCAAACTTGGGCCCAGTGTTTCCTTCAAAAGGTTTAATAACATCCACGGATCTGAGGCATTCTAACTTATTGTGAATGGGTGGTAGAAGGGGGTAGAGTTACTCTACCTTATAATTTGTTTTAATTTTTTGCCAAAATTCCTGTGGATTGCGAACTCTGTTGTGTTCTACTTTTTAACTAAATTTGTCCAATATTTTTGTCGGTCGTTATCAAGACTATCGATGACGTGTCTTCTTAGAATAGATAAGTCCCATCCAACATGGTTTAACCTGTTTAAATTTTGAGTAAAACGACTTCGAAAACAGGTCAAGAGACGTTTGTCCTTTCAGATGGCTGAACTGATATGCGAGATTTATACTGAGACGTGGGGATGTGGCTCACCATAGTTGAGGCGATGCAGGCGAAGATGTAATTCCAATGCCCATCTATTGTTTGGGAATCAAGCCTGTCAAGATTAAATTCAAAGTTATGGTCATTTAATTTAGATGTAAACGCTCACCATTCTGCTTGTTTATACCGTAAAGATCTTCCTTTCTTTGTTTAGTATTGGTGATGTGGTTTTTTTTTATTATGATGGGTATGTTGGTTCCTGAACCAACGTTCCGGACGGGTTGTAGGTGGGTATGATGTGCTGCCACACTGTTTCCCGAAAACGAGATCACGGCGGCCCTTTCCTCTATTTGTGTATAGTGAAGAAATCGGGGGGGGGGGGGGGGGTCCCCCCCCCCCCCCCCCCCCCCCCCCCCCCCCCCCCCTATAGTGAAGTCTTTTGGATTCAAATATAGTATAGAGTTGCCTACCTTGAGCATTGGTAGTGTTGTGTTTTAGTGTCGTGTGGGCAGCGTTGATATTTCCGGCAAAGAAGACTGGGAGGTTTGTATAATTAAATAATTAGTTGAAATCTGCAAGAGGTAAATTAGTCCTAGGTTTTATATAGGCAGTGGAAAGTATGATGGGGCCCTGTGGGGTGAATCCTGACTGCCCAGGAAGTCAGGTTGCTGAATGAAGAGGGTGAGAAATTCATGCATTACGGTGGATTTTATGAGGATACAGGAACCCATTTGCAATCCGTCCCCTGATTGCCTGGATGTATCGTTAAAAAAATCGTAAAAAATGTTACGGATCGTAAAAAATTACTTTACATTTGCCTGAACCATTGTTAGCATGCCACTCAGGGTAGACCCATTTTACCTAGGTTTACCTTGCGTGGCGTCACCTGATCCCGGTTGCGGTTCCCCAAGGTCAGGGAGAGAGTCCTTCCCCTGGCGAACAGGACACAGGTGTAAGTCCGGGAATCGGCGGACCAATTCCAATACTTCGCGCTGTCCCAAGCGCCCCTAGAAGGGAGCACGGCAACGCTTCCCCTCCAAAAGGGAGTGGGAGCTTCTTCCTCGGCTTCGGGAACGACTTCGACACGTCTCGGAGCCCAACTCTCGCCGTCAGGATGGTGTCATTCCATACGATGAAGCCGAGGCTGCGGACTGGGGGGATCCTTTTTGTCCTCTTTTGGCGTGCTTGTTAGTGGTGAGGTCTTTTTTGCGTTTGTTTCTGTGTTTAAGTGCTTGTACAGTTTCTTTTGGTTTTCGTTGTGGTGCAGGTTGTAAACGAGGGTGTCTTTGTGTGGAGCAATGGTGCTGTGGAGTCAGTGTCCTGTCACCTCAGTTTGCTGTGCCGTACTCAGGAAGTATCGATTTGTCGTCTTCGAAGGTCTCCTCTGGGACCAACACTGCGGGGAAACCGTTTTTCTGTGCATGATAGGTACATGTTTTGGCGAATTTCTTGGCCGTTTGTCTTTTGCAGCGATGGGAGCGACATCTTAAAATGCTTGTATTTTCGTGTTTGTGTTAGGAAATAAAATTGTTTGTTTGAATTGGGAGGTGGAGCATAGTTTTGTCCTGGAGTAAATTCATGTCGTGCTAGTCGGAGCAGTGTGTAGCGGCTGTTGTGGCGTAAGAAGAGCAGTGTTTTTTTGCTTTCCCTAAAAGTGATTATAAACATGAAGCGGGAGGGAACGAAAACGAAAAGACATGAAGTAAGAAAGGAAAGAAAGAAAACACAACACGGAAAAAATATAATTAAGGAGGAAAAATAGGAAAGAGTATTTCTCTCCTCTCTCTCTCTCTCTCTCCTCTCTATCTCCTTCTCTCTCTCTCTCTCTCTCTCATCTTCTCTCTCATCTCTCTCTCTCTCTCTCTCGCTCTCTCTCTCCACTCCTCTCTCCTTCTCTCAAAAAAAAAAATAATCGTCTCTCTCTCTCTCTCATAAATTGCAAATCAACAGACAAAGAGAAAAGCCAATACATGTATCGCATACTGCCCATCTCTGACGATAACAATATCGAGAATGGATTGTAAGTATGCCTGTTAGACTGAGAAAGGTTTTGCTTTAGTAAACAACGTCGTAAAGCGTCATAATTGTGTTGATTTGAGACTGGAGAAAATCTAGCAAATGAAAATGTTCTCCCGTAAAAAAACATTCGCTTTCTTTGAACAGGAATAAGAAATTAATCGTTTTCTTTTGAACAGTAAAGAAGGGATAACTAATTATATTATTTTGTTAAGGTAGGTAGTGTGTGGGGGATGCTAACAGTGTTTAGAAAATCATTAAAATATCATCATATGAAAATAAAGAAATGAAGATGCTTATAAAAAGTACAGAAGGCAAATCAAACTACACTCACAGAGTTAGAGATAGAAGCCCCAAGACAATTTTTTTGTGGTATTTGAATGATTTACTCCGTCCCGCTTTTGCATCTTTACGTTTATCTTTAAATACATTGCATACTTTATTAATTTTCTCTGATACTGATATCGGGGATGTCTAAATACCGTCCTAACGGAATAGGTCGCGTGTCCTTCTTCTGAGTTGGGATATAAAAGCCCGATTTCCATTATACAAAAAATTTTTTGATCCCCCTGGTGGCGCATCGCAACGTCTCTGACTTGCACACGTTGCAAGACCCAGGATCGAGACCAAGGAAGCCTCCTTTACTCGGGAAAAGTTAACAGTGTGTTCTGACACCATGCTCGTGTTGGGGCGGTTTCACGAGTGGTTCTCCACGGAAGAACGGACGTCCCTCGCGAGTTCAGAGGTCACTCGGGTCGGCAGCTATGTGCAAGCGTCAGCAACAAGCTGCAATACGGGGTAGAAATACCGTTCGGGCGAGAGAACATCCCCCCTGGGCTTTAAGGGACTCAACACCGCCGTCCGAACAGATAGACGGTTTACCACGTCTCTGAGTAAAAGCAAATAATGATAAACAATAACGACAATAAGGCCGACTCTGCTAGTTGTTTTATTTGAATATTCCAATGAACGATAATATCCTCATCATTATCCTTATTATCATAATTATTGTCATTATCTTTTTATTATTATTATTATTATTATTATTAATTATTATTGATTATTTTATATTATTATTATTAATTTATATATTATTCTTTTTTCTTATATATTATTATATTTATATTAATATTAGATTTATTATTATTATCATTATTATTATTTATTATATTATTATTATTATTATTATTACTATTATTATCATAATTATTATTATTATTATCTTTTTATAATTATTGTTATTATTATCAATAACAATAACAACAACAACAACAACAACAATAATTACAATAATAATAATAATAATAATAATAATAATAATAATAATAACATGAAGAATAATAAAACCTGGGACAATAATAATAAAAACAACAACAAAACCAATAAAAATATGATAATAATAATAATAATAATGATAATAATAATAATTATTATTATAGATAATAAAAAACAATTATAATAATAAAGAGAATAATAGATAATTATAGCAATAATAATGTATATGTGAATATATATGTGTGTATATAAATAAATGCACACACACACATATATATACACAAATAACTTATTCCACAACACACAACACCACACACACACACACGCCACACAAACACACCACACACACCACACACACCCACACCACATATATATATATATATAATATATATATATATATATATATAATATAATATATATATATATATATATATATATACATCTATATCTATACTCACCCAAATCTATATATATATATCTATATATATATATCTAATTGTGTGTGTGTGTGTGGTGTGTGTGTGTGTGTGGGTGTGTGTGTGTGGTATGTGTGTGTGTGTCCTGTGGTGTGTGGTACGTATAATATATGTATTATGTTACACATATCTACAGAATCATATATATACTATATATCATAGTACATATTATATACTATATAGCTATATATATATATGATATGTATATTTATATATATTATATATATATGTTGTTTGCCCTCTTTGCAACCAACAATTTTTATCTCTTCAGTTCTGATATAATCTTAATAGTTCATACTAGTCCATTTTTCCTCACGAGTCGTACTCTTTCAACTTGTATTAATTTGTTTAGAACCAAATGTAAAGGGAAAAATTCACAACTTATTAGAAATTTACAACTGAGCTTCTTAACTGTAAAGTATTATATATAGTAAACATGTACGTTATCACATAAATTTAATATGTCATAATTAACATCTGAGTTCATTTATCCAATACAATATTACTACCATATTAAATATCCATCTTTTAACTTGCCACGTTTAACTCTATTGTACATACCACTACATAATATAATTTAAGCAAGCTGTTATTATTAACCAAGTCAATTGCTTTAAAAATAGAGTAGCAAGTTAATAAAATAATTCCTTTCTTGCACATACAATGATTGAAAATCATAAAAAAATAATTTGTTAAACAAATTGAAATACAGAAAATAGTGAGAATTATATTTAGGCAAGATGATTACTTATATATACAAGCAATTTCAAATACTAAGTTAATGTCTTTACAAAATTAAATAAAATTACTCAAGATTATATCCAGTAAATAAGTAAACGTGTCCGTTCTGAAAATGGACATAAATGATGTCCTGTGCGTAATCAGAAACATAATACTGAATTAATATTGCTAATGCCGCAATGACTCAAGCAAACTTATTCTAGGAATACTTAATGATTACATACAAAACACAAACTTATTCTTACGCTCTACCGGAAATTAACAATCATCATTACTGTTAAGTCACACTTCCGTAGAGCGAGATCTCTTAAAAGTAAATCATTAATTCTTACTCTCTATGCTAAGCTCAATTTATCAGTACACCTAGAATTCAAAATCTATATGTCTTCAATTATAGCATTCTTCAAACTTTGACAATCAAAGCTATAATTATTCCATTTATGATTTTACTATTCTAAACTGAACTTAGTCAAATACATTCTTGGTCCTTTATATAGTCCATACATCCATCAAGAATACCTATAAACTCTTAATACACACATTTCCATACACATTCCCGTCCACCATGTTCCCCCCTTTAAACAAGAAACACTTAAATTGCTTCAATAGTGGCTTACCCAAAAATGCCATGCCAAAGTGACATGGCTGCAAGGTGCTACTAGGGATGACTTTCGAAGACCACTCCAATTCCTACTTCCTCCGTTAGTCTGTCTCTACCCTCTTTTACCCCGCTTATGGTGGCCCTTCCTGTCACAACCCTTAGCAGTTATTATGAATATAATTATAATTTCTCTTCACTTTTTGAAAACTATTATCTGCGGGTTTTTCAGGACTTTCCTGTGTCCCCAGCAAATTTTCAACATGTATTTATCCAATTTTAAAACTTTGTCACTATCTACCTTCCGTGTTATTTCCTTTGATCTCCCGAAATTGAATATTGTGATAATATCTTAGTGATTGCCTCCACTAGTTGTTTTCGTATATCGTGGCTTTCTAGAAGCTTCTGTTAGGCATGGCGTGAAACCACGCGCTCAGTTGGACGTCATGGTCAACTTCCTGTTTTACCATTCTTTTCATCTGACATTTTTTCTGGATTTTCGCCTCTCTTCGCCGTATTGTTCTATTTTGATTTTGCGACCGAAAGATGGTGCTTCCGCTCTGCCTCGCGGTGTTTTACGAGATCATGCGTATCTTGTCCACGACATATATATATATATATATATATATATATAATATATATATATATATATATATATAATATATATATATATACATATTATGTATATATCTATATAAATATGTATATATATTTTTATATATTATTATATATATATATATATTATATATATAATATAATGACAATGGATATAATGAACAGATTAAAACAATAATAGATATGTAGAACTATAAGAGAGAAATATGACTTAACACACACCCAACACACACACACACACACTCACACACACACAACACACACTACACACACACACCACACACACACACACACCCCACACACATATATGTACACGTACGTACGCATACACCACATACCCACATGAAAATACAAGCATAATTGGTGGTTTTTTTATTTATTTTCTCAGAGGCCATTTTGTTTCTGGAGTCGGGAAATATGAATTGGAATATCACACGACTTAATCATAGCATAAGCATACATATTTATTATAGCTTCTATGTTTGACAGACACGCAGACTGATAGACAAATAGAAGACATAGAAAGTAAGCCTGACGACAGATGATAGACATACTACCAACGGCATTCTCTTTCCTGTCTATCTCTTTCTGGTAAAAACAAACATATTGTAATAAAATTTCAAACTACCGCGAAGTCGGCATAAATCCGTTGGCCTCGAGCGCGCCAGACACGTGGCCCAAGGAACCACCCGATATCGGATTCCGAAATTTTCATTGCAATATATGACTAATATTGTTGATGATAGTAATTTTGTATTATTATATTATTTTATTGTTATTTCAGCATTATTTTATTATTGTTATTTTGTCATTATTATTATTTATTGTTGTTGGTTTTAATCATTATTATTATGGTTTGTTGTTTTATCATCATTTAATTTATTATACATAACATTTTTTTTTATGCTTATTATTATGTGTTTATTATTAGTAGTAGTAATTGTAGTAGTTGGTTTTTTATCATTATTAATACAATGTTTATAGTTATTATCATTATCATTAATATCATTATTATCAGTATTGTTATCATTATTACAATTATGGTTTATTATTATCATTTATGTTATAAAGGAATGATTTTATGGGGATATAAAACAGTCAAATAACAAGAAATATATACTTTTAATTTTTATGATACAGCACCTATTGCCATTATCCTTATCATTAATATCATTAATATCAATATTTTTTTTTTATTTTATTATCTTTATTATTTTATTATTATTATCATTGACATAGTATCATAATTATCATTATTTTCATTATCACTATTATCATTACTGGTGATTATGGATTATCATTATCATATCATGATCATCATATAATAATAAGAATACGGATATAATGATATTGATAAGTCTAATCATAATCACAGTAATGAATAATAGTGAATAATTGAAAAATAATGATAATTATGAGAATATTCAATGATAATACTAATAGAAATTAAAGATAATACTAATAAAAAAAAATATTGATATTAATGATATTAAGGATAAGGATAATGGCATAGTCTGTATCATAAAAAATTAAAATATATATTTCTTGTTATTTGACTGTTTTATATCCCCATAAAATCATTCCTTTATAACATAAATGATAATAATAATGATGATATTAATAATAACAATAATATCGATGATAATAATAAAAACCATAATTGTAATAATGATAACAATAATGATAATAATAATATTAATGATTATGATAATAATCTATACATGTTATGAATAATTATAAACAACACTACTACAACTACTACTACTACTATACCATAATAAGAAGCATAAAAATGTTGTTATAATAATAATGATGATAATAACAACAACCATAATAATAATGATAAAACAACAACAATAATAATAATAATGATAATAATAATGATAATAATAACAATAATAATAATAATAATAACGAAAACATCTTACTATCATCAACAATTACTAATCATAATACGCAATGAAATTTCGAATTCCGATATCGGTGGTTTCTTGGCGCCACGCTGTCTGCGCCGCTCTGAGGCCAACGGATTTCCTGCCGACTTCGCGGTAGTTTGAAATTTTATTCCAATAATGTTTCGTTTTTACCAGAAAGAGATAGACAGAAAGAGCTGCCTGTTAGTATGTCCTATTCATCTGTTCCGTCAGGCTTACCTTTCTATGTCTTTCTACTGTCCTATCAGTCACTGGCGTGTTTTTTTGTCAAACATGAAGCTTATATAAATATGTATGCTTCTGCTATGATTAGTGTGTGCTATTCCAGTCATATTCCCGACTCCAGAACAAATTGGCGTCTGGAAAATAAATAAAAACCACATATTATGCTTGTATTTTCATGTGTGTATGTGTGTCATGCGTACTACGTGTAATATATTTGTGTGTGGTGTGTGTGTGGTGTGTGTGTGTGTGTGTGTGTGTGTGGTGTGTGTGTGTGTGAGTGTGTGTGTGGTGTGTGTGTGTGTGTGTGTAAAGTCTATTTCTCTCTTATGTTTCTACATATCTATTATTGTTTAATCTGTTCGATATCCATGGGGTCATTATATTATATATAGATATATAATATATATATAATATTATAATATATATATACATATTATAAAGAATATCATATATAGGTATAATATATATATAATTATATATATATATATATATATTTCATTAAATATATATATATTATATGGGTCCGTGGACGATACGCATGATCTCGTAACAACCGCGAGGCAGAGCGGACGCACCATCCGGTCGCAAACATCAAAAAGAGAACAATACGGCGAAATGAGGGCGAATCCAGAAAAAATGGGTCATATGAAAGATGGTAAAACAGTAAGTTGACCCATGACGTCAAACTGGCGCTGGTTTCCGCGCATGACTAAACGAAGCTTCTAGCAGCCACGAATACGAAAACAACTAGTTGGAGCATCACTAGATTATACACAATATTCAAGTCGGGGAATCAAGGAAATACCACAGGAAGGTAGATAGACAAAAGTTAAAGTGATAAATACCGTGTTTTGAAAAAAATTTGCGGGACACAGGAAAGTCCTGACGCAGCTAGTTTTTCAAATAAGTGAAGAAAGAAAATTATATTATTTCATAATAACTGCTTAAGGGTGTGACAGGAAGGGCCCCATAGCGGGGATACGAGACGGGTAGAGACAGACTAACGGAGAGTAGGAATTGGAGTTTTGTCTTCGAAAAGTCATCCCTAGGAGCACCTGCAGCATGTCACTTTGGTGGCATTTTGGGTTAAGCCCTATTGAAGCAAATTTAAGTGGTTCTTGTTTAAGGGGAACATGGTGACGGGAAGTGCTATGGGAAAAATGTGTATTAGTAGTTTATAGGTAATTTTTATTGATGTTATGACTATATCAAGGGCCAAGGATTGTAATTTGACTAGGTTCAGTTAGAATTAATATCATAATAATGGAAATATTATAGATTGATTGTCAAGTTTTTTTGAAGCATGATATAATTGAAGACATATAATTTGAATTCTAGGTGTACTGATATAATGAGTTCGCCCTAGGAGTAAGGAATTACGTGATTTACTTTTAAGAGATCTCAGCTCTACGGAAGTGTGACTAAACATAATGATGTTGTTAATTTCCGTTAGAGCGTAAGTAAGTTTGTGTTTTGTATGTAATCTTAAGTTTTCCCAGAATAAGTTTGCTTGAGTTAATTGCGCTAGCAAATATTAATCCAGTATTATATTGCCTGATTAAGCACAAGACATTTTATGTCCTTTTTCAGAACGTACCTTTTTTACTTTTTTACTGGATATAGATCTTTGAGTAATTTGTAATTTTTGTAAGACATACTTAGTATTTTAAATTGCTTGTAAATAATTCATCTTCCTAAATATAATTCTCCACTATTTTCTGTATTTCAATTTTGTTTACAAATATTTTTTTATGATTCAATCATTATGTGAGAAGGAATTCTTTTATTAACTGCTTACCTCTATTTTAAGCATTGACATTGGTTAATTATAACCGCTGCTTAAATTTATATTAGGTGCTGTTGTTTTGTAGTTAACAATTAGATAAAGTGGCAAGTTAAAAGATTGATATTTTAATATAGGTATATATTATTGTATTGGATTATAATGAACTCAGATGTTTATCTTATTGACATAATAAATTTTATGTGATGAACTGTACATTTACTCTATATAATAGCTTTACAGTTAATGAATTAGTTTGTAAATTCTCTAATAAGTTGTGAATTTTTCCCTTTACATTTTGTCTAAACAAATTATATAAGTTGCAAAGATAAGATCTGTGAGGAATATGCTAGTAAAATGAACTATTAGATTATATCAGTACTGAGACTAATATCATTGTTGGTGCAAAGAGGCAACAACATATATATATATATATATATATATATATATATAGTAGATATATGAGTATGTATATATATCTGTGTATTAATTATTATATCATATATTATGTAGAATATGTGTATAACATATATACATATTATTACGTACACACACACAGACTCACTCTCACACACACATACACACACACACACTCACACACACTACACCACACACACACACACACACACACAATATTATATATATATATATATATAGATATATATATAATATATGTATATATATATATATTATATATAATATTATATATATATTTATATATATATATAATATATAATTATATATATATAATATGTGTGTGTGTGTGTGTGTGTGTGTGTGTGTTGTGTGTGTGTTGTGTGTGTGGTGTTGTTGAATATATTTATTTGTGTATATATATGTGTGTGTGTGCATATTTATATACACACATATATATTCACATATACATTATTATTGCTATAATTATCATTATTATCTTTATTATTATAATTTTTTTTATTATTATTATTATCATTATTATTATTATCATTATTATTATCATCATCATGATCATCATTATTTTGTTGCTGTTGTTATTATCATTATCATTATAATAATAATAATAATTATTATTATTATCATTATTATTATTATTATTATTATTGTAATTATTGTTGTTGTTGTTGTTGTTGTTATTGTTATTGATAATAATAACAATAATTATAAAAAGATAATAATAATAATAATTATGATAATAATAAAATAATGATAATAATAATAATAATAATATATATAATAATAATAATAATAATAATAATGACACAAAGAATAATATATATAATATAATAATAATAATAATACTATAATAAAAATATAATAATAATAACATAATAACAACAACACCAACAATAATAATAATAACAAAAAATAATAATAATCATATAATATAATAATAATAATAATAATATAATAAAAGATCATGACAATAATTATGATAATAGGATAATGATGAGGATATTATCTTCATTGGAATATTTCAAATAAAACAACTACGAGTCGGCCTATTGTCAGTTATTGTTTATCATTATTGCTTTTATTGTCCGAGACGTGGCTAAACCGTCTATCTGTTCTGACGGCGGTGTTGAGTCCCTTAAATGCCCAGGGGGATGTCCTCTCGCCGAACGGTATTTCTACCGCCGTATTGCAGCCTTTGCTGCCGCTCTGCCTAAGCTGCCGACCCTAGTGACCTCTGACCTCGCGGGGGACGTCGTCTCCGTGGAGAACACTCGTGACCGCCAAACACGAGCAGGTGTCAGAACACCTGTTAACTTTTCCCGAAGGCTAAAGGAGGCTTCCTCTGGTCTCGATCCTGGGTCTTGTCAACGTGCAATCGAGACGTTGCCGATGCCGCCCCAGGATCTAAAATTTTTCTAATGAAATCGGGGGCTTTTTATATTCCCACTCAGAAGAGACACGCGACCCTATTCCGTTTAGGATGTGTATTTTAGACATCCCCGATAGCATTATCAGAGAAATTAAAGTATGTCAATGTATTTACAGAAACGTAAAGATGCAAAGCTGACGGAGTTAACATTCATTCAAATACCCACAAAAAAAATTGTCTTGGGGGCTTTCTATCTCTAACTCTGTGTGATTGTTATGTTTTGATTTGCCTTCTGTTTACTTTTATAATTCATCTGTCCCCATTCTTTATTGTCATTATGCTGATATTTTTATGCTTTCTAACACTGTTATGCATCCCCACACACTACCTACCTTAACAATAATATAAATTAGTTATCCCTCTTTACTGTTCAAAGAAAACGATAATTTCTTATTCTGTTCAAAGAAAGCGAATGTTTTTTACGGGAGACATTTTCATTTTGCTAGATTTCTCCAGTCTCAAATCAACACAATTATGAAGCTTTACGACGTTGTTTACTTAAAGCAAAACTTTCTAATTCATTAACAGCATACTTACAATCATTCTCGATATTGTTATCGTCAGAGATGGGCAGTATTGCGATACATGTATTGGCTTTTTCTCTTTGCGTATGCAATTTATGAGAGAGAGAGAGAGAGAGAGAGAGGAGAGAGGAGAGTTAGATGAGAGATAGAGAGAGAGAGTGCGAGAGCTAGAGAGAGAGAGAGAGATGATAGAAGAGAGAGAGAGAGAGAGAGACTATTTCCCTATTTTTTTCCTCTTACTTATATTTTCCGTGTTTTGTGGTTTTCTTTCTGTCCTTCTTACTCATGTCTTTTCGTTTTTCTTTCCCATCCCGCTTTCATGTTTATAATCACTTTTAGGGAAAGCAAACACACTGCTCCTTCTTACGCCACAAACAGCCGCCTAAACAACCTGCTCCGACTAGCCGACCTGCATTTACCTCCAGGACAACTCTGCCCTCCACCTCACCCAATTCCACAACACTTTATTCTAACAAAACACGAAAATACAAGCAATTTTCACATGTCCGCTCCCATCGCTGCAACTACAACGCCAAGAAATTCGCAAACTTGTCCCTATCATGCTACAGAAAAACGGTTTCCCCGGCATTGTTGTCCCAGAGGAGACCTTCGAAGACGACAATCTATACATTCCTGAGTACGCCACAGCAACTGAGGTGACAGACACTGACCCACAGCCTCATTGCTCCACACAAAGACACCTCGTTTTACAACCTGCACCACACTAAAACCTCAAAAAGAAACTGTACAAGCACTTAACACCACAGAACAAACGACAAAACAGACCTCCCACCTAACAAGCACGCCAAAAGAGACAAAAAGGATCCCCAGTCCCGCAGCCTCGTCTTCATCGTAATGGATGACACCATCCTTGACGGCGAGAGTTTGCGGCCCTCCGAGATCGATGTTCGAAGTCTTCCCGAAGCCGAGAAAGAGCCTCCCCTCCCTTTGGAAGGGAGCCGTTGCCCGTGCTCCCTTCTAGGGTGCTCTTGGGACAGCGCGGAAGTATTGGGAATTGGTCCGCCGATTCCCAGGACTTCCCCTGTGTCCTGTTCGCAGGACTCTCTCCCTGACCTTGGGGAACCGCAACCGGGATCAGGTGACGCCACGCAAGGTAAACCTAGGTAAAATGGGTCTACCCTGAGTGGCATGCTAACAATGGTTCAGGCAAATGTAAAGTAATTTTTTACGATCCGTAACATTTTTTACGATTTTTTTAACGATACATCCAGGCAATCAGGGGACGGATTGCAAATGGGTTCCAGTATCCTCATAAAATCCACCGTAATGCATGAATTTCTCACCCTCTCATTCAGCAACCCTGACTTCATGGCAGTCAGGTTATTCACCCCACAGGGCCCCATCATACTTTCCACTGCCTATATAAAACCTAGGACTAATTTACCTCTTGCAGATTTCAACTAATTATTTAATTATACAAACCTCCCAGTCTTCTTTGCCGGAAATATCAACGCTTGCCCACACGACACTAAAACACAACACTACCAATGCTCAAGGTAGGCAACTCTATACTATATTTGAATCCAAAAGACTTCACTATATGACCCGATTTCTTCACCTCATACACAAATAGAGGAAAGGGCCGCCGTGATCTCGTTTTCGGGAACAGGGCAGCACATCATACACACCTACACCTCGGTCCCGAACGTTGGTTCAAGACCACATACCCATCATAATAAAAAATTCCACATCACCATACTAAACAAAGAAAGACGATCTTTTCGCGGTATAAACAAGGCAGAACTGGGAGTCGTTTACATCTAAATTAAATGACCATAAACTTTGAATTTAATCTTGACAGGCTTGATTCCCAAACAATAGATGGGCATTGGAATTACATCTTCGCCTGCATCGCCTCAACTATGGTGAGCACCAATCCCCACGTCTCAGTATAAATCTCGCATATCAGTTCAGCCATCTGAAAGGACAAACGTCTCTTGACCTGTTTTCGAAGTCGTTTTACTCAAAATTTAAACAGGTTAACCATGTTGATGGGACTATCTAGTCTAAGAAGACACGTCATCGAGAGTCTTGTAACGACCGAAAAAATATTGACAATTTAGTTAAAAAGTAGAACACACAGAGTTCGCAATCCACAGGAACATTTTGGGGCAAAAATTAAACAACGTAAAGGTAGTAACTCTCGCCCCCCTTCTCCCACCTCATTCACAAGTCGTAGAACCTCAGATCCCGTGGATGTGTTTAAACGCTTTTTGAAGAACACTGGGCCCAAAGTTTTCTACCCTCACCCATCCTCATCCCCTGTTCACTCACAGAATTCAAGAAATGATACCTGGGTCAAGAGAACATGTTGAAACTCACCCAAGCCAGTTATCCGCTGGATAGCTGGACCCACCTCTAACTCACAGCTTCCATCTCGTGTGAGGAAGTAACATAAGAATAAAGAGGTTTCCTCGTAAGGCTCCAGGCTCCTACAGATGACGCACGCTCTTATTCACCCTTTTCTGACGACCTTATACAAGCTTTGACTCACCTTTACAACGCCCCTCTCGCTTCCGGCTATTTTCCCTCTCCTTTAGACTGCTTTAGTGGCCCTCATTCCTAAGCCACAAAAAGACCTGACTGACCCAAGAGTTACCGTCCTATTAGTCTACTCGAGACATTAGAGAAATTTTCGAAAAAATCATATCACAACTCGACCATAACCTTCTCTCACACAAACAATTCGGCTTTCGCTCGCATCGCTCGACGCAGGACGCACTCAACATCATCACAAATTACATAAACAACAACAAAAGACCAACGACAATGACTGTTCTTGTCACCAAGATGTTGAGAGCGAGCCTTTGACACGGTCTGGCATGCTGGCCTGAAGTACAAGCTGTGCACCAAATTAATTATCCACCTCTAATTTAAAAAATTACTCTGCAATTTTCTTGATAACAGCAGGTTAAAGTCAAAATTTCAAAATAAAGTTTCAGGCACAATTCCAATGCACGCTCGAGTACCTCAGGGCAGCAACTCAGCCCAACACTTTATACATTATACACAAACGACCTTCAGGACAACCCCATACCACACACTCACTCACTATCCTTCTATGCTCACGACTGTACGCAACCTAGCTCAACACACCAAAGTGCGCTTTCAGGTGTCGTTCAGCGTATTAATGACGAACTCGACACCGTCTCGAGATGGAGCATGAATGACGTATCAAGACTAATGGACAAAAAAACAAATGTTCTCTTTATAAACCACGAAAACTTATCATTTTACGACACATTTACCTCCACACCTTCGACAGAACTACAAGCACCTCTCCAAATCAGATCCTCCTGTACCTCTTTGTTTACCTTTGATACATTTTTCGTTTTCTTTACATAATATAATTCAAAGGCCGCCTTGGCAAGGAAAACCTTACATTCACTTTATCGATTTAAAGTGCGGCCCCACGACCCATGAAGCTGATCTATACAAAACACTAATCAAACCTCTCCCTCACATACTCACCACTTGCACTCACACAAACAGCATACACTTAACAAGCGCAAACTCCAGCTGTTCAGAAGAAAGCACTCAGATGGATCTATATGGTAAGTTGGGATCAATTTACTAACATCTGAACTCCACGAGGAAGCTTCACTGCTTCCTCTGAACATCCGAGTGGCGTAGGTTGGTCTGTAAACAATCGACACACTCCGTGCTTATATACCGACTGGGTGGATAGACTCGACACCATCTTTCGTTCCGGCGTGGGACGATGGGTGTTAGGCTATGACTTTTTTCTTTGGCACCTCTACTCCTTCATTTTCGTTTTTCTCCTTCCCCTATCCCTTTGTTTGCTTTGTTTGTGTTGTGTTCTCGCTCTGTTCTTTTTAACGTTTTCTTTTGGTTGTTGTGTTTTAGTTTCTTCAATGTTTAACCTCCCCTTGCTACAGCCCTTACATCCCCGTTTTTAATATTTCACTCACACCTTTGTGACTGCCATACCCTCACCCGCTTCTATTATCCTTCGCCATAGCGTGGAACCAACACCTTTATCCTCCCCCATCTCACTGGTTCGGTTTTCGGTATGTGATACTTGCTGCTAGTACTCGTGCCAGGACCATAAATCCTTTGTCTTAAGGTTTTATGCGAGCCGAGGAAAGAAGTGTCATGGCCAGTGGTGTTAATCCAACCGTGACATGGCCCCGCCTCTCTGTAAGCCACTGCTGCGAACGAAGAGGAATCTTTCTTTGACACAGGCGGGAATGGCCAGCCCCGGATTAGCGACCACCTCCGTGGCTTCAACCTGCCTTCAACAGCGCCAGGCTAGCCGAGGGATAGCCCTGGAGCCACGGTCGAGGAGGCCATGCCAGATCACACCGCAGTGGCGCCTAACTGTTAACTTTATCCCATCTTTCCCAGTTAGCCGAGAATCCTGGTGCTGTTCGCTGTAGCGCAAAAAATCCCGTCCGCGCGCCTTACTCACTTCCCATTAGAACTCCACGAGCACGCGACCTCCAGTGCAGGGTACTCGTACCTGAACACCGAGAGTTGGCCTGACCGCCCTCGACACGCATTCTCCTTTGGCGGAAGGGGAAGCAAGTGCGCCCTAGGGACACATTGCACCGCACACAAAGATTCAAGATGCGCCGGCCACCCTCACCCTTTTCCTCCTTTCAAGAACCCACTACAATTAGTACCCCAAACTTTACCCTAACGTGCCTGGTTTAAGCCCGGTTCTCCTTTTTCTTCCTACTATAATTCATTTTTCCATCCCCCTCCCTATCCCCCATTCTCCTTCCACTTCTCCTTCTCAAACTTTTGTCCAAACTTTTTTAGCCGCGGAGACAGAGTCAACACTCCACTCATCGCTTTAGTCTCTCCATAAAACACCAGCTCCACAAGAAAGCGCTAATTTGACTAACCGTAGTGTTTACCTAAACCTCACTGGTGACCCTCAGAGTTCAAATCCAGTAGCCTGTGGTCTGTCAGCTTCCCTAAAGCCCACTGCCTACTTGCACCGTTTTCAACAGTTAGCAATCCGCGTCCCAGGGTCTGCCGCCGCAGTCCCGCATCTCCCCATGCCACCCTGTGGTGACCGCGGACGAAACTACGCGCTCAGCAATCGGCAAGCTGACAGCCTCCGCCGCTCCCCGACTCCAGGGTATTTACACCTTTTTTATCATTACAGATTTGGGCACACGAGCGCGCCAGTGCGAGCCCCATGTTTCACTGGCCGGGAACGGCTTAACCGCAGAACTAATAGCGCCGGTATCGATGTATACCGAAAACGACCCTATAGTCCCGGGAACATCATTCCAATGTTGGAAATGTCTCGACGGCGTTGCAGAGGCCAAACGGCATTCGTAGAAATTTTGTAAAGGCGAGGGGGTGGTACAGCTGTCTTTGGTATGGTCCTCCTCAGTGATGGGATCTGGTGGTTATGCTCTGATCGCAGACTCTAGCCCTCAGCAAAATCGAGACAGTGCCTTCGGCACAAGAAACTCTTAAACATCTAAACTGCATCAAGCACTTCTGGACATACGTTTGAGGGCAAAGACTTCACATCTTGATGGATCACAAACCTTTACCGTTCCGCCCTGCACACAGAAGCCGCGTCGGTCCCCACCGTGAAGAAACAGGCCACCATCCTCTTGTTACACCTCACTTGGCCGACCTCGTTCTTACATCCCACCATCACTCCACCCGACATTTTTTTGAGGCTCACCATGCTCATCGGGGAATTTGCACTACCCAGGACCTCATCCACAGCAAAGTCGTATGGCCTGGCCATCAATAGAGCGTCCGGGAGTGGAGCCACACCTGCCTCGAGTGCCAGCACAGTAAGGTTCACCGCTCACTAAGCCTCCCCCCGCTTGTATTCCTCTACCAGACGGCCGCTCGAAGAGTCACTCCAATTGTGATCGGTCTCTCCCAGATGACCAGGGTTTACAGCCTACGTCCTGACGTTATTGACTGGTTTTACCTGGTGACCTGGGCCACCCCCATCCAGGATATCACCGCCGCCACATTCCAAACCTTCACCAGCACCTGGATCCCTCCTATGGGTTCCTGCGATGGTCACGGCCATCGCGGTTCTCAGTGCGAGTCCGAGCTCTGGAGGCAGCTGATAATTCTTTCAATGAGCTCAAATCCGTATCCAGACCACGGCATACTATCCCAGCGCCAGCACATGGTAGAGCTTCATCCTCCACCTCGTCACTAGGTGGACCAGTTGCCTCTAGTCACTCCTGAACATACGCCTTTATTCAAGCAGATCTTCAGTGTACCGCTTTCCGAGATGGTTACGGAATCACCATAGCCCTCCCTGCAGACTTCATAGTTAGTTCAGGAGACCAGGACCCGGGCTTTCGGAAAACAGCTTTCGCGACGGCATGGCACGCATCTGCTCCTGTTTGCACTCAACTGCACGCAGTGAGGCATTTACTTCCACATGAAATTCAATACTGGCTCACCATCTTCGTCAGGCGACCCACCAAGCCACCCTCTGCCCGCCCTACGCGGACCTTTTCCTGTTGTCAAGCTGGATGGTACTACCCTCGACATCTGGCTTCCGCGGTGGGAGATCAACATCAGCATTAACCGTGTGAAACCCTGCACACCTTCCCAGGGGAACAATGCAGAGTTATTAAGGTTCGTTTCGCACCACTACAATTGGAATGGAAGTGCTGTGGTGACCACCTCGTCATGAGCTTCCGCGGACACGGCAGAGCAGGCTCATGACGTTTGGCGATCTGGTCCCTGCTAATCACTGTGCGGCCTTGGACTTGACCAGAAGTATACTTTCACCCCCCCTTTTTCACGGCTGGGCCATTTAACCGCGGAGTCCCATAGGGCGTGACCATGTCGGAGGGCAGAGGTCAGACTTCGGCCTGAGAGGTAGCAGACGAGTTCACGGTCATCAACTATCAGAGAGGCATCCTCGCTCCATGGGACCCCTCGCAACACAGCCACGCCAAGGGAGTCCACTCTCATGACACTCCTGCAACACCTGAGCCCACCAGGCCCCACCTATCGACCACCACCTCACCAACACGGTTTTCTCTGAACCACCTAAGGAGATAGCCTGATTCTGCCCTCAGGCACGTGGTCGTGCAAACTTGTGTGCTCCACACATTCACCACAAAAAACACATGCCCATACACGCAGTCCTCCAGGATGGCCTGATCTCCTCTACCTACACCCTGGGCATTGCACTCTCAGCAGGGGTGTATTCCATGACTTTGGGCGATACTGTAAGCCAACCCTCACCTAGGCATGTTGTTGGGACTGCAAGCATCCCACGGACCCCCCCCTGAACTCTGGCAGATTGATCTCGGTCACCATTCCAGTGCGACAAGGGATACAGCAGGGATCTTTAGCCACCATGGCTGCCGTGTAAGGGCAATAGGACCTAGGTCCCTCACCGGGTGCCCTGAGAACACCACAAGCAACCTCCTTCGACTTTCCTCGTGCATCAAGAGCACCTGGATTGGGGGAGTTATAATTTGCCCAGGGCAGGAGCTTCTCAGGTCAGTTAGGATGTAAATAAAATACCAAATAAGATAACTACTCCAGGGTCACCTCACAAAAAAGAGACCAGCAGCATGAGATCCTGTTCGACTCTATATCCGACTCCTCCGCTCAATTAACGCGATTAACCAAATAATGGATGATACAACACAATACCCAGACAAGTTGGATGAAAACCCCACTCCAACCAGCAGAAACACCTGCCAAACCATATAAGGCCAGCAAACACATGAGAATACAAAGAAACACGAAAACACAGACATCAGTCAGACCAAACAAAGACAACAACCCAACACACTCAAAAATCGCAGCAGATGCCTACCTCTTGCTGCAAATACAAGAAAGACCAAGAAAGATAGACCATGGTTCTGACACTGAACACAGCTACTAACAGCCCAAAAGACTAATGGAATGGCAACAGCAATGGCATCCTTTTAACGGCGTCAGATCGAACACTCCAAACCCAGAAAATGAAATGGCTATACACAAACACAAACTATGGAGACGTGGTGACAGCGCAACAACATACACAAACACCTAATTGCTGTTGATCTGGACTTGACACACACCACTCCTAAAATATAAACATACGAGATACCAAACGGATTTTATCCCAAATATAAACACCACAAACCGTGAACCCATCCCTATCAAATCATACAGCACCTCACCATCATCCACATCAATGTCCTGCATTGGACATTCGCATATCAAAACCATACACATACACAACAGATCCACCAACCACACTGGAGAGCGAAGTGCCATAAAACAAACATAAAAACATAATACACAACTTCAACTCAAATCTCATTTGCGGTGGAAAATTAAGCACACCACATGTCCCTCATCATAGCCACCATTTACTACCACCAGACACCCATACATACCGATCGGACATTTCAGCTTCTCAGCACCAAAACCCACCTACATACTCAGAGACTGGAATGCACAACACCCTATATTTGGATACAACCAAACAAATGCTGTAGGACGTGGCTTGGTCTCACGCATCCTGATGGCACCAAACCACATCGTGGACCCCACTATCCAACCTTCATAAATACCGGTCATGCACCACACCAGACATTGTACTGACAGACTGCCATCTCACATACATAACCACAATAGATAACCCAATGTTTTTTTTATCATCTCCCCATATTGCACAGTATCACAATCCCAATATGGTGCCCACACCTCCAAGAGAAAGTTCCAAACACCAGACTGGAACTCCTAAGAAAGCCCTCTTCCCACACACACCCCCCTGACCTCCAAGGATGCCCAACCTCAGACACTGTACCAGTCTAGAATTCTGGTATGAATGATATAAACATGGCTAGGCAAATGCGACATTCCAAATAGCAACCACAGAAACATACAATTGCCAAACAAAATGACACTCTTCGCTCACATCATCACCAATACTCCACATTCACAGCCTCGCACAGACCCAGGATGGGACATGACTCAAACAAGGTATAGACAATACAAGCACAACTTCACAATCAAACCTAGACACGCCCTGTAAATGAAACTCTGCCCAAATCAAAGACAAAAAAAGTTTGGCTGGCATACAAAAAATCATGGGCCAAACAAACAACGTTGTACCTACATCTGCAATAACAAAATTAAACAGATTGCACCACGCAAGACATGGAAAATGACTGTTTGACACAGATCAAGCAGCACTAGAACAGTCACAACACCTCCTTAGCCCTACTTAATTAACTTCAATAACATTGACAGGAACAAACATCTTCAACACACCAATAACACCGAGAGAAGTTTGCAGAGATTATCCAACACACCAAAACAAACACCTGACCTAGCAAAATAAATAAAAATATCCTCCAACACCTCCCTTACCAGCACGACCCCGCAACCTGGAGTTTCAGCATAGTGTTTCCCAGGGGGGTGGGGGGGGTGTTGGGTCACATCAAGTCCCACAGCCATGTCCACACTCATTGGACAGCAGGCGTCCCTCGTTCCCTGCGTGCTTACACACGCTCGTGTACTTAGCCGCAGAGCCCTAAACAAGATCAGCATTCCCCAATCCTCTAGCAGAGCAGACACCATCAGCAGCACCACAAGGACTGCCCATTCCTTGGCCGACTGGGGAGCCTGCCAGCTCCCCAACTGCTTCGAAATCATCTTCTATTCCCACCATACCTAGATGACCAACTATCTTTCCTATACTGGTGACCACCGGAGTGATACGTTTATGGTATTTCGCTCGCTCACTTTGCTCACTCTCTGAAGGGGAGAGTTACCTGTAACAGCACACCCCCCAACCTGGATTTCAGCGTGTTTCTCAGGTTGTCACATTCAAGTCCACAGCCATGTCCGCGCTCACTGAACAGCGGGCTCCCCTCATTCCCTGCATCCTTTAGACAGCGCTCATGTACTTAAGCCACGACCCCGAAACGAGATCAGCATTCCCCGATCCTCCAGTAGAACCAGACAACAATAGCAGCACCACAATGACTGCCCAGTCCTTAGCGACTTCACACCAACACCCAGCCATACTGTGAGGCACTCACACCCACAACAAACTCCCCAAAGAGATAAGACACCAGTAACCTCAACAGTAATGACTTCTATCATTTACTATATCCCCCCCTCTAACATGATACACAGACTCTGACACTATATAATCTTCCTTGGCCACAGGACTATTCCAGTCATCTGTTCAAGAAAGGCAAGACTTTCACTCATTCCAAACCAAACAAATCCATCCCACTATGTCACCACTACAGATCGATCTCCCTTGCTCGATGTCCCTGGAAAATACTCGAACGCATCAAACAAACAGACTCAACGCACACCTTTAAAAAACGACATCTACAATCCCCGCAATACGAGTTTTTCAGAGTGCATGGAGGCACAGAAAGTGCTATTCCCTCGCCTATGCGGAATAGCCCTCAGCCTCGCCACAAAAAATGATCATTCTCAGGGACGTCCTCAAGGCATTTGACAAAGTATTGCATATGACTAAACACAAATCATAAACCTACAATTACCACATAACTTTCACTCGCCTACTCTTCAACTTCCTCAACAACAGAACAGCAAACATTCGCCTGAAAACTACCTTGATCCTTCATCCCTTCAGGAGTGGGGTACCCCAGGGAGCATCCTATACCAACATTTATTTATTCTATCACAGCCGACCTCCCACTCCCCAGCACCATCAGCACACATATTATATGCATACATCACCTAAATATCACACACCACCAGCAAATCAAAGCACATCATGAAACGGCCACAGAAACGGCAATCACAAACAAACTAACTTTCGAAAGTAATGGAAAATACAAACCAAAACACGGAATTCACAATCCTTCCACTTGCTTTGACTCGACCCACCCAACATAAAATACATGCCAAAGTTTCCTATGGCAACTCTGGAAACTACTCGTTCTCCTTCATAGATGGGGCATAACACCACACACAAAACAACGCATACCTCAGGCACCCGCAACGCTCGCCAAACTACACCGATTCTCACAGTGCACAACATAACAAAACTAAAACTCTACAACAAACTGTAGTCAGAACCCTACTCGAATACACCCAATACCACTACCACTATCAAAACCCAACAACTTGAATCATACAGGCCGTCCAGAACAAACTCTGCGCTGGGCTGAGAACATTCAATCCCCCATCACAACACCTCGCACATTCTCCATGCTAGACACACATAGAACCTCTAACACCCGCATTCACACGCGCCTGAAGACAATGGGAGCGCTCCACACGCAGACGACCCATTCTACACAACATCCGTGAAACACACCAACAAAACCCTACGCCCCGGTAGCCTCGTAGCCTACTCACACTCTCACAGCCACTCCCCGCCCACTCTACACTCGCCGATCATAAAAAAAGATAGAAAAAATCACATAACAATGTATTCCTATCATTCGTAAACTAAACTTAACGCGTATTTTTCGAGTGAGATAGTGTCTCCACACATAAAAAACTAATTTGACTAACCGTAGTGTTTACCTAAACCTCATGGTGACCCTCAGAGTTCAAAGTCCAGTAGCCATGTGTCTGTCAGCTTCCCTAAAGCCACTGCCTACTTGCACCGTTTCAACAGTTAGCAGTCCGCGTCCCAGGTTCCGCCACCGCAGTCTCGCATCTCCCCGTGCCAACCGTGACCGCGGACGAGACTACTTGCCTCAGCACCGTCAAAGCTACAGCCGCCGCCGCTCCCCGACTCCAGGTAGTTACTGTTTTTATCATTACAGATTTGGGCACACGAGCGCGCCAGTGCGAGCCCCCATGTTCCTGCCGGGTGGAAACGGCTACCGCAGGAACTAATAGCGCCGGTATCGATGTAGACCGAAAACACCCTATAGTCCACGGTGTAACATCATCCACGAAATGTTGGAAAGTCTCGACGGCGTTGCAGAGGCCAAACGGCATTCGTAGAAATTTGTAAAGGTGAAGGGGGTGGTACAGCTGTCTTTGGGATGTCCTCCTCAGTGATGGGAATCTGGTGTATGCTCTGATCGCAGACTCTCAGCCCTCAGCAAAATCGATACAGTGCCTTCGGCAAAGAACTCTAAACAGTCTAAACTGCCATCAAGCACTTCTGGACATACGTTGAGGGGAAAGACTTCCACATCTTGATGGATCACAAACCTTTACCTTCGCCCTGCACAACAGAAGCCGCTGTCGGTCCCCACGTGAAGAAACAGGCCACCCATCCTCTGTTACACCTCACTTGGCCGACCTCGTTCTTACATCCCACCATCACTCCACCGACATTTTTTTGAGGCTCACCATGCTCATCGGGGAATTTGCACTACCCAGGACCTCATCCACAGCAAAGTCGTATGGCCTGGCCATCAATAGAGACGTCCGGGAGTGGAGCCACACCTGCATCGAGTGCCAGCACAGTAAGGTTCACCGGCTCACTAAGCCTCCCCCCGCTTGTATTCCTCATACCAGACGGCCGCTCGAAGATGTCACCTCAATGTGATCGGTCCTCTCCCAGATGACCAGGGTTACAGCTACGTCCTGACGATTATTGACTGGTTTACACTGGTGACCTGAGGCCACCCCCATCCAGGATATCACCGCCGCCACCATTACCAAGACCTTCACCAGCACCTGGATCCCTCGCTATGGGATTCCTGCGACGGTCACGGCCGATCGCGGTTCTCAGTGCGAATCCGAGCTCTGGAGGCAGCTGATAATTCTTCTGAGCTCAAATCGTATCCATGACCACGGCATACTATCCAGCGCCAGCAGCATGGTAGAGCTTCATCCTCCACTCGTCACTAGGTGGACCAGTTGCCTCTAGCACTCCTGAACATACGGACCTTTTTCAAGCAGGATCTTCAGTGTCCCCGCTTCCGAGATGGTTTACGGAATCACCAAAAGCCCTCCCTGCAGACTTCATAGTTAGTTCAGGAGACCAGGACCCGGGAGCTTTCGGAAAACAGCTTTCGCGACGGCATGGCACGCATCTGCTCCTGTTCCACTCAACCTTCACGGCAGTGAGGCATTTACTTACCACATGAACTTCAAGACTGCCACCATCTTCGTCAGGCGACCCACCAAGCCAACCTCTGCCCGCCCTACGGGGACCTTTTCCTGTTGTCAAGCGGGATGGTATCCCCATCACCATCTGGCGTCCGCGGAAGGACAACATCAGCATTAACCGTGTGAAACCTGCACACCTCCAGGAACAATGCAGAGTTTTAAGGTTCGTTTCGCAACCACTACATTGGAATGGAAGTGCTGTGGTGACCACCTCGCAATGAGCTTCCGACACGGCAGAGCAGGCTCATGACGTTTGGCGATCTGGTCCCTGCTAATCACTGTGACGCTCTTTGGACTTGACCAGAGAGGATACATCTCGGCTGGGCCATTTAAGCCGCGGAGCCCATAGGCTCTGACCATGTCGGAGGGCAGAGGTCAGACTTCGGCCTGAGAGGTAGCAGACGAGTTCACGGGCACTCAACTATCAAAAGAGGCATCCTCGCTCGCATGGACGCCCTCACAACACAGCCACGCCAAGGGAGTCACTCTCATGACACTTCCTGCAACACCTGAGCCACCAGAGCCCCACCTATCGACCCAAACCCCTCACCAACCAACGGTTTTTTCTGAACCACCTAAAGAGATAGCCCGGGTTCTGCTCAGGCACTGGTCGTGCAACTTGTGTTGCTCCACACATTCACCAAAAAAACATGCCCATACACTCAGTCCTCCAGGATGGCCTGATCTCCTCTACCTACACCCTTTGGGGATTGCACTCTCAGCAGGGGTGTATTCATGACTTGGGCGATACTGTAAGCCAACCCTCACCTAGGCAGGATTGTTGGGACTGCAGCATCCCACGGGACCCCCCCCTGAAACTCTGGCAGATTGATCTCGGTCCCCTTCCAGTGCTGAAAGGGATAGGCAGGCAGGGATCTTTAGCCACCTGGCTGCAGTGAAAGGGGAATAGGACCTAGGTCCCCCACAGGGTGCCCTGAGAACACCCAAGGCAACCTCCCTTCGACTTTCCTCGTGCATCAAGAGCACACTGGATTGGGGGAGTTATAATTTTCCCAGGGCAGGAGCTTCTCAGGTCCCGGTAGGATGTAAATAAAATAACAAAAATAAAGATAACTACTCCAGGGGGTCCAACCTCACAAAAAGAGACCAGCAGCAAGAGATCCTGTTCGACTCGGATATCCGACCCTCCGTCATTAACGCGATTACCAAATAATGGAGGGTAAACACAACCAGACAAGTGGATGAACCCCACTCAACCAGCAGAAACCTGCCAACCAATGGAAAAAAGATAAAAAAAAAACAGACAAGTAGCCCAAAAACCCCAAAAAAAAACGAGGGAATTTAAAAAAAAAGGGGAAACCCTACACTGA
>NC_051427.1:20350636-20356575 GCF_015228065.2 Penaeus monodon | reverse complement strand
ATACAAAAAAAAAAAACAAAAACCAAAAAAAACACACACAATAATAATAATTAATAATAGATAATAATAATAATAGGAATAAATATAAAAAATAATAAAAATAATAAAAAAAAAAAAAAAGAATTTTATAAAAAAGCAAACTTTTTTTTTTTGAGATAATAATTAAAATAAAAATTTAAATTTTGAAAAAAAAAAAAAAAAAAAAAAGGAAAAAAAGAAAAAAAAAAAAGATAGAAAAAAATTTTTTTAATAAAAAAAAAATATAATAAAGAATATGTTATGAATAAAATAATATGATAATAAGTAATAATATAATAAATATATATAATATAATATAATAAAAAGAAAAATAAAGATATGATACATAATAATAATAATTAACAAAAAATTAAAAAAAAAACATATAGATAAATAAAGAGAATATAAAATAGATAAGATGTATATGGATATAAGAATAGATATAATATATAGAAAAAGTTTATATAAAAAATAAATATAATAAAAAAAGTAAAAAAAATAAAAAAAAGTAAAAAAACAAGATGAATATACTATATATAATATACGAGTATATATATATACTATATAATATAAAATATAAAAATAGAATATATAATATATATATAGATATAATAGATAGAAGATATATAATATTATATATATAGGTATAAATTAATAATTATAAATATTATATATATATATATATTATATCTATAGTATATATATTACTAATATACGTTATATAAAATTTGATATATAATTATATATAATATATATTTTATATAAATATAGATAGATATAGAAATAGAAATATATAATATATAATTATATACATATATATATATATCTATATATATATATAGATATAGCTATATATATTATAATATATATAATATGAATAATTATATAAAAAAAAAAAAATAACAAAAAAATATAAATAAATAAATAATATAAATATATAATATATACGAATATCAAATAATATTTATATATATATAGAATATAAATATAGAAATAAACATTAATATATATTTTAATAATCTATATATACCCTTAATAATATATAATATATACATTTAATTATATCATAATTATAATCAATATCTATAATAACATATTTATATAGTATAATTATATAGAGAAGATTATTATTTAACATTTATGTAGAATATATAAATAATATAATCATAAAATAAGTAATATAGTTTTATAATATATTATATATATATAGTATTATATATATATATCGATACTATATATAATCTAGTATATATAATATAATATAAATATATAAAATTATATATAAATACGATAATAATATATTTTAATAATATATATAAATACATCAAATTATATATATATATTAATATATATATATATTATATTTTTGTACGATATGTGTGTGTTGTGTGTGTTGTGTGGGTGTGTGTGTGGTGTGTGTGGGGTGTGTGTATGTGTGTTTGTGTGTATTGTGATATATATATATATATATATACATTAGAATTATTATATTATGATTATATATATATTATATGGTATGTAATATATAATATATATATATATGTATATCTAATAATTTTAATTATATATATAGATATCTAATATAATATATAATATAATATATATTTATATTATTTATATATATATATATTATAAAATATATTTTTAAATATATATATATATATAATATATTATATATATATATATCTATATAAAATATGTGTGTGTGTGTGTGTGTGGGGTGTGTGTGTGTGTGTGTGTGTGTGTGTGTGTGTGTGTGTGTGTAAATATATTTATTTGTGTATATATATGTGTGTGTGTGCATATTTATATACACATATACATTCACATATACATTATTATTACTATAATTATCATTATTATCTTTATTATTATCATTTTGTTGTTGTTATTATTATTATCATTATTATTATTATCATTATTATTATTATTATTATCATATTTTTATTGGTTTTGTTGTTGTTTTTATTATTATTGTCCCAGGTTTTATTATTCTTCATGTTGTTATTATTAATATTATTATTATTATTATTTTATTATTATTATTATTATTATTATTATTATTATTACTTCATTTGTTAGTATTGTTGTGTTGTTGTTTTTTTGTTATTATTATTGATTTTAATAACCATAATTTAAAAAGATAATAATAATAATACATTATGATAATAATAGAAAATAATAATAATTTAATAATAATAATAAAAATAATAACAATAATAATAATAATAAATAATAATAATAATAATGATAATAATAATAATAATGATAATAATTTAATAATAATAATAATAATGAATTAATAATAATACATAATAATAATAATAATGTTTAATAATAATAATAATAAAAATATAATAATAATAACAACAACACCAACAATAATAAAAATAAGATAATAATAATAATAACAATAATAAAATAATAATAAAAATAATAATAATAATAATAATAATAATAATAATAATAATAATAATAATAATAATAATAATGATAATAATAATAATAATAATGATAATAATAATAATAATAATAATAAAAAGATAATAACAATAATTATGATAATAATGATAATGATAAGGATATTATCAATATTATCTTTGGAGAATCGTTCAATTGGGAAAATATTCAAATAAAACAACTAAGCAGAGTCGGCCTTTTTTGCCCATTATTGTTTATCATTATTGTGATTCCCTTTATTTCAGAGACGGGGGCTAAACCGTCGGGTCTCTTCTGACGGCGGTGTTAAGTCCCTTAAAGCCCAGGGGGATGTCTCTGGGCCGAACGGTATTTTACCCCCGTATTGCAGCCTGTTGCTGCCGTTTCTGCATAGCGGGCCGCCCAGAGTGCCCCTCTGACCTCGGGAGGGGGACGTTTTCTCCTTGGAGAACACTCGTGAACCGCCCAAACACGAGCAGGTGTCAGAAACACCTGTTAACTTTACCCGAGGCTAAAGAAGGTTTTCTCTGGTCTCGATCCTGGGTCTTGCAACGTGCAAGTCAGAGACGTTGCTGATGCCGCCACCAGGATCTAAAATTTTTCAAAGGAAATCGGGCCTTTTATATTCCCAACTCAGAAGAAGACACGCGACCTACTCCGTTAGGATGTGTAATTTAGACATCCCCGATATCATTATTCAGAGAAAATTAAAGTATGTCAATGTATTTACAGAAAACGTAAAGATGCAAAGCGGGACGGAGTAAATCATTCAAATACCACAAAAAAAATTGTCTTGGGGCTTCTATCTCTAACTCTGTGTGATTGTATGTTTGATTTGCCTTCTGTTACTTTTTCTAATTCTTCTGTCATTTCTTTATTTTCATTATGCTGATATTTTAATGCTTTCTAACACTGTTATGCATCCCCACACACTACCTACCTTAACAAAAAAATTAATTAGGTATCCCTCTTTACTGTTCAAAGAAAACAATAATTTATTATTCTGTTCAAAGAAAGCGAATATTTTTACGGGAGACATTTTCATTTTGCTAGATTTCTCCAGTCTCAAATCAAGATAATTATGAAGCTTTACAACGTTGTTTACTTAAAGCAAAACTTTCTAATTCATTAACAGCATACTTACAATCATTCTCGATATTGTTATCGTCAGAGATGGGCAGTATTGCGATACATGTATTGGCTTTTTCTCTTTGCGTATGCAATTTATGAGAGAGAGAGAGAGAGAGAGAGAGAGAGAGAGAGAGAGAGAGAGAGAGAGAGAGAGAGAGGAGAGAGAGAGAAGAGAAGATGGGGAGAGATGAGAGAGAGAGAAAAAATACTATTTCCTTAGTTTTTCCCCTTACTTAATTTTTCCCCGTGTTGTTTTTTCTTTCTTTCCTTTTTATTTCATGTCTTTTCGTTTTTTTTTCCCCCCCGTTTCAGTTTAAAACACTTTTAGGGAAAACAAAAACACTGCTCCCCTTACTCACAACAGCCGCTACACAACCTGCTCAGATAGACGCCCTGCTTTCCCTCCAGGACTACTCTGCCTCCACCCCCCCCAAATTTCAACAACATTTTTACTCCTAACACAAACAAAAAATACAAGCCTTTAATTCGCTCCCATCGCTGCAAAAAACAAAAGCCCAAAAAATTCGCAAACATGTCCCCATCTGCACAGAAAAACGGTTTCCCCGGCATTGTTGTCCCAGAGATTTCGAAAAAAAGCAATCTATACATTCCTCAGTAGCCACAAACATCACAGAACCCCAGCAACTGAGGTGACAAAACACTGACCCACAACCCCCCATGCTCCACGCAAGACACCCCAGGTTTTTTCACCCCACAGGGCCCCCTCATCCTTTGCATGCCCATATAAAAAAACCTAGGACTAATTTCCTCTTTCAGATTTCAACAAATATTTTTAATTTTACAAAAACCCCCAGTCTTCTCGCCGGGAAAAATTTAAACCCCCGCCCACACGCACTACACAAGCAATCCAACCCATGGTTGGGAAATTATTTTATTTTTGAAACCCAAAAGATTCACTAAAAAGGACCCGATTTCTTACCTCAACACAAATAGAGGGAAAGGCCGCCCTGACTCGTTTTTTGGGAAAAGGGCCAGCACTTGCCCTTACCCCACCACCCCGGTTCCCCAAGTTGGTTCAGCCACTACCCTTTAAATAAAATTTCCACATCACCAATATAAAAAAGAAAAAAAATCTTTCCGGTAAAAACAAGCAGACGGGGACTTTTAATCTAAATTAAATCCCATAATTTTGAATTTAATCTTGAAGGGCTGACCCCCAAACAATAGGGGGATGGAATTACATCTTCGCCTGCATCGCCTCAACATCGGAGCCATCCCCGGTCTCAGTAAAAAACACGCATTCTTTTCACCATCAAAAGGACAAAACGTTCTTTGACCTTTTTTCGAAGTCTTTTTTACTCAAATTTAAACAGTTAAAACCTGCGAGGGGGACTTATCTATTCTAAGAAAACGTCATCGACTTTTGATAACGCCCGAGAGAAAAATATGGACAAATTTAGTTAAAAATGTAGAATGCAACAGAGTTCGCAATCCACGGGATTTTTGGAAAAAAAATTAAAAAATTTAAAAGGTAGAAAACTCCCCCCCCCTCCCTCTCCCCCCCTCATTCCAATAACGTAAAGTTTCCAGACCCCGTGGTGTTATTAAACTTTTTGAAGAACACGGGGCCCAAGTTTTCTCCCTACCCTCCTCATCCCTGTTCCTCACAAAATTTCAAGAAATTGATACCGGAGTAAAGAAAACGGGTAGAAAATAACCCAGAGCCAATTATCCGATGGATAGGCTGGAGACACCCGCGTACTCACAGCCCCACTCGGCGAGGAAAAATAGAAAATAAAAAGGTTTCCTCGTAAGGCTCCCGGGTCCTCACAGATCGGACGCGACACTTTATTCACCTTCCCCGGCCCAACCTTTTCAAATTTGACCACCTTTACAAAAGCCTCTTCGCCCGGCATTTTCCCTCCCCTTTAAACTGCTTTATTGGCCCCCCCTTTTCCCAAGCCACAAAAGACCTGAGACCAAGAGTTACCGCCCTATTAGTTACTCGGGACAGTAGGGAAAAAATTTTGAAAAAAAACATAAAAACCGACAAGGCGGTACTCGAAGAATAACCTTCTCTCACACAAAAATTGGCTTTCGCTCGCACGCCCGACGCGGGCGCACTCAAACCATCACAATTACACAAACAACAAAAAAAAAACCCCGATAAAGAACTGTTTTTTGTCACCCAAAGAGTTTTTGCGAAGCTGGCCCAAAACCAAAATTGATTTTCACCTTCAAATTTAAAAAAATTTAAAACTGGCATTTTCTTTTTAAAAAAACCGAAAAAAAAAGGTTTTTTTAAAAAAACTAAAATTTTTCAAAAAAGGGGGTTTCAGGCTTTTGCAGTCCCCAAAAAATGACCTCCCTTTACCACCCCAAACCTTTTA
>NC_051427.1:20341193-20348693 GCF_015228065.2 Penaeus monodon | reverse complement strand
CTTGAACAAGAGGAAATTAAAGTTTATTGGTCATGTAATAAGAAGTAAAAGTATTGAGAAAAACTTGCTGACAGGGATGGTGATAGGAAACAGAGGAAGAGGCAAACCGAAGACAAGACTGAGCGACAATATCAAAGATATTTGCGGGCTGTCGATGGTATAAGTGGAAAGAAAAGCGTAAGATCGAGTTTAGTGGCGAAGGATGGTGGAGAGGTCCACGGCTGCTCAAACATGAGCATACCGTTATTGATTGATATATATACATAAACATATATACACATATATTTATATATATACATATATATATATATATATATATATATATATATATATATATATATATATTTGTGTGTGTGTGTGTGTGTGTGTGTGTGTGTGTGTGTATGTATATACACGCATCACGCCACACAACACACACCACACACCCCAAAACACAACATATATATATATATATATATTTTATATATATATATTTTATATATATATACATATATATAATTATATATATATATATATATATATATAGTATACATATGTATAGGGTAATATGTGTATATATATATAATATATATATACATATATAATATATTATATAATATATATATATATATTAAAATGTAAAATGTATATGTATTTTATGTATATAATGATAGATGATAGATAGATAGATAGATATAGTTTTATAGATATAGATTTTTTTGTGTATATATAATTAATATATACATATACAATATTAATATTTAATATTTATATATATATAATATATATATATTTTATTATCTTATATTATATATGTGTGTGTGTGTGTGTGTGGTGTGTGTGTGTGTGTGTGTGTGTGTGTGTGTGTGGTGTGTGAGTGTGTGTGTTTTGTGTGTGTATATACACGCATACCCGCACACGAAACCCACACCACACACACACACACACACACACCCCCACACACACACACCACACACACACACACACACCACACACAATTATATATATTATATACCATATATAATATTATATTATATATTTATATCTATATATATTATTGTATATAATTATTATATTATGTATATATGTGTATATGTATATATATGTGTGTATACATTACGTTATATATATATATATATTATATAATATTATAAAAATATTAAAAAAATATATATAATATATATATAAATATAAAAGGCCGCGGTGGCCGAGTGGTTAGAGAATCGGACTCAAGACTGTCACGACGGCAATCTGAGTTCGAGGGTTCGAGTCACCGGCCGGCGCGTTGTTCCCTTTGGCAAGGAACTCGATTGCCTGCCTAGCCACTGGGTGGGTAAGCCAGCCCAAGTCGGTGACGGTCCCAGAACCGGGTAAATAGAGAGGGTTGACTTCGAATAAAACACCGGGGGGAAGGGCAACGGCAAACCACCGCTCTAAAATTGCCAAGAAAATCGTTTGGGAAAACTATGATCGCCAACGCCTTGTAGGGCAGGGCAAACCAAAAAAAAAAAAAAAAAATATATATATATATAAAATAAATATATATATATAATATATATATATATATATATATAATATATATATATATATATATATATATATATATAATGTATATGCATGTGTATAGCATATACTCTAACCCACACTCACACACACACATACACACACACGTACACACGCAGACATAAACACATATACATAGATGCACACAAACACACACACACATACAGATACACACACACGTACACACGCAGATATAAACATACATACATAGATGCGCACACACACACACACACGCACACACACATCCACACACCACACACACATTCACATATATATATATATATATATATATATATTTTAATATATATATTTTATATATATATATATATATATATATATATATATACATATATGTATATATATATATATATATTAATATATAATATATATTTTAAAATATATATATATATATATGTGTGTGTGTGTGTGTGTGTGTATATATTTGGATATATACATATACACTAACACACACACACACACACACACACACACACACGCCCCCACCCCCACACACACCACACACACACACACACACCACACACACAAACACACACACACCTACTCACAACCAAAACCACACGTGCACATGCAACACATACACACATACACACAAACACACACACACACACAAACATACACCCCCATTTATATATATATAAATATATACATGTATATGTATACACACACACACGTATATATATATATATATATAATATATATTATATATATATTTTATATATATAATATATATATACATACATATACACTAACACACAAAAAACACACACACACACACAGCGCACACATACACACACACACACACACACACACACACACACACACACACACACACAACACCACACACACCAAAACACACAAACGAACACACACATACGCACGCTCGCACATGTGACCTCCGCGAGGCTGAACCTTTTTACCCGACCCCAAAGGGACCCCCCACCTCCCCTTCCGCCCTTTCCCGTTCCAGCTACCCAATTGAAAATTTTGAATCGCCTCGAAAGTCCCGGGCCCGGGGAGATCGAGGAGAAATTGCAAGGCACCCCCTGACGGGAAAAACTAGCCAACGAGGCAAAAAGGGAAAAGGGAACAATACAAAGGAGGAAAAAAACAAAAAACGGAGGGAAAGGAAGAAAAGCAGAACGGGTGGGGGTTCAAAAGGGAAAGGGGGGAAAAAAAAGGGAGGGAAATAAAGGAGTACTTTTTTAGATGAACCTTCGACTTTTTTTTAACGAAAAAGGCCCGATTCCCCATGTGAAGCCAGGTCTTTGATAAGGGTAAACCTTTGAAATTTGGACACAGGGCGCTAGCGAGAGTTTTCATATCGCGCAGTTTGCGAAAGACGCTCCCCCTTGAAACCCATAAAACTGGTTTGGGAAACGATTTTTGAAAAGGGTCGGGCTTAAAATTTTGGGAAAATTATATTTTCCGAGGGTTTCTGGATTTGTGAGAACCGTAAAAATATATTGGTTTGGCTGAACTTAGATAATTTTGCTGCGTCATTGAATGGATCCCAACCCAAGGTCTTTCGAAAATAACCTAATATAAAAAATTTGACAAGTTCTATTCAGCCCAAAAATCAACGGTCATGATATGGAAGGGGTGCCCCGCCCACGGGCAAAACTTTCCCAGGGACGGGAAAAAACCGGGGGAAAACGCGGAGCAGCTCGGCCTGACCCTCAAATTATGTATCCGATGAAAATGACCCCATGATGTGTAGATGAAAAAGGTATTATTATATATGGGTTTCAAAGTTAAACTTGTTTTTTGGGAAAGGGAACACAAAAAGATTTTCATGGGCACCCCGTTGTCACTTAAAAAATACTGGAAAAAGGAGGGGATTTAAATTTTGAGAGGAGCCATATTTGCTTTAACGACGACGAAACGTGGGGGTTTACGGGGGCCCAGGACCGGGGCCTGAAAACCCCCCAAAGGTCTGCTCCCCTCGCCGGGAGGGGGCCGGGCCCGGAGGCCAGGCGGGGGCACCCCAAATTGTGTGAAAGGAAACTCTGACCCGGGGGGCGGACAGGGGGGTTGCTCCTGGGCCCCCCCCGCTCGCTTTTTTCCCCCCCCTAAAAAAAAAAAAAAAAAAAAAAAAAAAAAAAAAAAAAAAAAAAAAAAAAACATATAATACATATCCCAAAAAAAAATAAAAGAAAATATGAAACAAGACAGATTGGGGTATTATGTATACATAAATAAAATAAAGGTTTTAAAATATTTTAAACATCTGGTTTTGGGAGAAAATTTTTTCGTACTTTCCAATTTTAATTAAATTTTTTTCCCATTTTTGTATAGTTTATTCTTTTTTAAATTTTTGTATTTTTAAACTTGTTTTTTAAACCCCCCAAAACACTTTTAAGAAATAAAATTTAAATTTCATAAAGGTAAAACGTCACCAAGGCCGGGGGCGCCCAGTATAAAAAGGTTTAAGCCCGGCCCGGGCGAGGGAAGGCTTTTTATGTTGGGGACAGACCGTTTGGGTTTTTTGTGGTGACTGGTGGTTTTCGTGCTGTGGCGGTTGCCTCTGTTTCCCCAAATCCGGTAGGTGTGGGTTCTTATTTTCTTTGGGTTTTTCCGAAAGATTTGTGTGTAAAAAAATATTAAATAAATACTCTTTTTTTTGCCTTTTTTGCCAGCCGTGTGTTATTTTTTGTTCTTTTTTTTGTGTCTACGGGACACTTTTAAACCCCCCGAGAGTCATCCCCCAAAATACGCCAAACCCCCAAAAGTACATTACTTTTGGGTTTTTGACACGTTTCCAAAATAACTCTTTTTTAAATCTACTGATTAAATTATCCCCCTACACATACCCTAAAATACATATTAATAAAAATATATATATATATATAATATATTATATATATATTATATATAATAAAATCAACCCCTTTTTTTCTCTTTTTTTATTTTTTTCTCTCTCTCTCTCTCTCTCTCTCTCTTTTCCTTTTTCTCTCTTTTCCTCCTTTCTCTCCTCTTATTTTCATTTCCCTCTCTCTCCCCCTCCCCCTCGGCTCTTTCTCCCCTCCCTTTTCCCTTTTTTTTTCTCTCCTTCTCGCCCGTAGTTTTTCTCTTCTCTCTCTCTCTCTCTCTCTCTCTCTCTCTCTCCCCCTCTCCTCTCTCTCCTCTCTTTCTCCTCCTCTCTCTTTTCCCCCTCTTCTATCTCTCTAAACGTCAAACTATCTGTCCCCGGGGGATTTATCTATTTTTTTTCAGTCTCTATTTTTCTTCCCCTCCCCCCCCCTCCCTCCCCTCTTCTCTCTCTTTTGGCCCCCCTCTCTTCTCTCCCCCCTCTTCTCTTTTCTCTCTTTCTCTCTCTCTCTCCCCCCTCCCCCTTCTCCTCCTCTCTCCCCTCTCTCTATTATCTATCTATCTGTTCCCCTCTCTCTCCCTTTTTTTTTACCCCAAATCTCTTCCCTCCTCTCCCCTCTATCCTATTCTCCCCTCTCTCTTTTCATCCCTTTTTCTCCCCTCACTCACTGTGTTCGTGTGTATGTTTTTGTTTTGTGTGCATCTATGTATGAACGTGTGTGTCTGCGTGTGTGCGTATGCGTATGTGTGTGTGTGTGAGTGTGTGTGTGTGTGTGTGTGTGTGTGTGTGTGTGTGTGTGTGTGTGTTACTGTATATGGATATATACATATGTATATACGTACTCACTCCAAGAGCATCACAACATGAAAATTACAATTAAGTATCATGCTGTGACCACGGCGGCTCAAACATGAACCTACCGTTAAAAAAAAATCTATCTATCTATCTATCTATCTATTTATATATATCTATATATACATATCATCTTGAACAAGAGGAAATTAAAGTTTATTGGTCATGTAATGAGAAGTAAAAGTATTGAGAAAAACTTGCTGACAGGGATGGTGATAGGAAACAGAGGAAGAGGCAAACCGAAGACAAGACTGAGCGACAATATCAAAGATATTTGCGGGCTGTCGATGGTATAAGTGGAAAGAAAAGCGTAAGATCGAGTTTAGTGGCGAAGGATGGTGGAGAGGTCCACGGCTGCTCAAACATGAGCATACCGTTATTGATTGATATTGATATATATACAATATATAATTTTATATATATATATATAATATTAAAATATAATATATATATATATAAATCATATATATAAAATGTTATACATATATATATATACATGTGTGTGCATAGGATATATAAAAATATAATTATATAATATATATATATATATATTTATTAAAATTTTATATACATTTTTTTTTTTTTTTTTTTTTTTTTTTTTACGGTAGGTTCATATTTGAGCCGCCGTGGTCACAGCATGATACTTTAAATGTAGTTTTCATGTTTTGATGGTATTGGATGAGTACGTGGGAGGGTCCACCCTTTCCTTTCCACGGAGAGTGCCGGTTTTTTACCTTTTAGGTAATCATTCTCTCTATTTCATTTCCCGGGGTTGGGACCAGCACTGACTTGGGCTGGCTTGGCCACCCATGGCTAGGTAGGCAATCAAGGTGAATTCCTTTGCCCAAGGAACAACATATATATATATATATATATATATAATATATATATATTATATTATATTATATATATATATATATTATGGGGCCGCGGTGGCCGAATGGTTAGAGCGTCGGACTCAAGACTGTCACGACGACAATTGAGTTCGAGGGTTCGAGTCACCGACCGCCGCGTTGTTTCCCTTGGGCAAGGAACTTCCCCTCGTTTTGCCGCCTAGCCACTGGGTGGGCAAGCCAGCTCAGCAGTGCCGGGTAAAAAGTGATGGTGACTCGATAAAACACCGGGGGGAAAGGCAATGGCAAACCACCGCTCTAAATTGCTAAGAAAAAAATCATGGAAGCCCATGATCGTCAAGGCCGCGGTGGCCGAATGGTTAGAGCGTCGGACTCAAGACTGTGACGACGGCAATCTGAATTCGAGGGTTCAAGTCACCGAACGCCACGTTGTTCCCTTGGGCAAAGAACTTCACCCTTTTTGCCTACCTACGCCCCTGGGTGGCCAAGCCAGCCCAAGTCAAGTGCTGGTCCAAGCCCGGATAAATAGAGAGAATGATTACCTAAAAAAGGGACCATCGGCACTCTCCGTGGAAAGGAACTGGGGACCCTACCACGTACTCACCCCAAGAGCATCACAACTTTACAACTAAAATTTTAAAGTATCTGCGTGACCAGGGGCGGCTAAAAACATAAAACCTACCTTTAAAAAAGAAGTATATATTTTTATATATAATATAAAATATATATATAAATATATTATATATATATATAATACATATATATATATATATATTTATATATATATATAGGAGAGGAGAGAGAGGAAGGAGAAAAGAGACTTTTGTCATCACCAGGTCCCGGGAAAGGGATGTCTCTCTCTCTCTTTTTTCTCTCTCTCTGTCTTTGTTCCCAACCAATATTTTTATATATATAATATAAATATAATATATATAAAATATTTTATAAAAATTATTACAAAATTTTAAACCGTGGTGCGTGCGTGTGTAAATATTTATGTACACACAAAAAAAAATTCAGCGCTTGCGGCATCGCCCGGGGGCCCATGTAAGCACGCTCACATACCTTTTTATACGGCGAGCGCCGCACCCCTTGCGATTTAAAAAATTCTAGGAAAATCGAACCTAGTTTACGCCGCTCCTGGACGCCTTTGTTCCCTAAACAAATGTCGGGGGGGGAACGCTGGGGCCCCCCAAACCCAAGCACCATCCAAACCCCGGCAACCGCATGGGCCGCGCGGTGGGTAGGGCCCAAACTCCCCAGACATGAAACCAAGACAATTTTGGGGAAGGCCTACGTACGTGTGTGTGTGTGTGTCTGTTTGTAAAAAAAAAAAAAAAAAAAAAAAAAAAAAATATATATTATATATATTATTTTACATTTATATATATTTTTTTTATTTATTATTAAAATATATTAATA
>NC_051427.1:20331193-20333693 GCF_015228065.2 Penaeus monodon | reverse complement strand
CCGTGGGACGACCCATGCCGCCAAAAAGGGGCCCGGGGAACGAGATCTTTTGGGGAAACGTTTGGCCCGAGGACGCCCCCCCGAGTTGGGCCCTGGCCGGGGAAATCCCGGGAAAGTTTTTGGACGATTCCGAAGAAAGGAGGACCGGTGCGGACTTTCGAGGACGAAAAATGGACACGAGGACGGACAGTTTAAAACCGACAACAGGAGGTTTGAGGAATGGGGAGGGTCGAGCACCCCACAAAAGATGTACCAGGACAAGTACAGAAAAACGAGACGAGGGGGCGAGTAGGTGTCCGGCCCAAAAAGGGGTGTGGATAATTCTATTTTTTGTTTTTCAGGAAAGGGGATAATTATATAATTCGTCCATTGGGGCCCCCGTGGCTGGTTACCCGCGGAAACCCCAAAATTTCCCCAAAAAAGAAAAACCCCCCGCTCAGCCCGGGGGCGGAGGTCACATTTTTAATCTCAATCGGTTTTACTGGGAGGTTGTGTGAAGCACCCGACGCGGTAAAAGGGGCAGCTCCCCCCCTCTCCCCCCGGTGAGCCGGCTGCGACCCGCATACCGCCCAAAAAATAAACTAAACATGGCCGTGTTTTTATACTGGTGGTTCAACTTTTTATAAAAAAAGAGTGAAAAAACCCAAAAAAAAAAAAATATCAATTTCCCCCGGGAAAAACCAAAGAAATTTGGGTTTTAAAACCCGGTTTTTAATCCTTTTTCTCTCTCTTCTTTTCTTTCTCCCGTTTATTTCTCTCTTTCTCTCTTTCCTTTCTCTTTTTATTCTCTTTTCTTGGCTTATTTTCTCTTCCCTTCTCTCTCTCTCTCTCTCTCCTCTCCTATCTCTTTCTTGTCATTCTCCCCTCTCTCTCTCCTTTCTCTCTCTCTCTCTCTTTTCTCTCTCTCTTCCTCTTCTTCCCCCTCTCTCCCCTCTCTCCCCTCTCTTCGCCTCCTCTCTTTTCTCCCCTCTCTCTCTCTCCCCCTCTCTTTTATCTTCTCTTTTCTCTCTCCTTTTCTTCTTTTTCGTCTTTTTCTCTCTTTGTTACAATATATTTTATACAAAAAAAAAAAAAAATTATAAAAAAAATTATATATATATATATATATATATATTATATATATATTATTAATATATATATATATATATAATTCTTTTTTAACGGTTTGGGTTTAAAGTCTGAGCCGCCGTGGTCACAGCATGATATTAATTTTTTAGTTTTTATGTTTTGATGCTCTTGGAGGGAGTAAGTGGTTTGGGTCCCCCGTTCCTTTTCCCCGGAGAGTGCCGGGGGTTTCCTTTTTTGGGAATTTCCCCTCATTTTATCCGGGCTTGGGACCCCGCCCCTGACCTGGGGTGGCTTGGCCACCCAGTGGCTAGGTAGGCAATTTTTTTTTTTTTTTTTTTTTTTTTTTCGAGTCACCAAACCCCAAATTAAACCCGGGACTGACTTGGGGGGGGCTTTTTTTCCAATTTTTAATTTACATACATACATAACACACACACACACACACAAACACACACAAACACACACAAACACACACACACACACACACACACACCCCCACAAAACAATTTTAATAATAAATATATATATATATATATATATATATATATATTTTATTTTAAAATAAATAATAATAATAAAAAAATAATAATTTAAAAATAATAATAATAATAATAATAGTAATAAAATAATAAAAAATACACAGCCCCTAGCTACATGCACACACAAAGTAATAAAGGGGGCTTATAATAAGGAAAAAGTTTAAAAATTTTAAATACCCCCACAACACACAAATATAAGGATACACAAAACACAAAACAAAACTTCCGATGTTTTCACCCCATTGATGTATATATATTTTAAATTTTTTTTTTTATTCATCTTACACATATGCACACCCAACCCCCACACACACACACACCCACACACATACACACAAAACACACACACACACACACACACACCCTATATGTATATAAAACCCCATGCAATTTGATATACACACAACTTTCCTGATGTTTTAAACACTTGACGTTTTTATATATATACATTTTTTTTTTCTTCTTCTTTTTCTCATCTTTTCTTTTCTTTTTTTTTTTATTTATTATTTTTATTTCTTTTTAAATTTTGTCTACAAAACCCGATCGGGCTTGTTCATGGGGGTTCTTGGGGATTTAAAAGGAAGGCAAAAAAAGAAACCTATGCATGGAAAAAAGGAACTCGACGACCCGGACACGAGGGGGAAAAGGGGCAGAAAGGGGGCAAAGAGAAGAGAGCAAATTTCGAATTCTTCCATTCCCTCTTTCTTCGCCGTTTTCTTGTCTCCTTTTCAGCTTGTTCGTTTCCCTGTTCGGTGAATGATCAGATTTTGTGGTTCTCTTTACATACTCTCTCTCTCTCTCACTCTCTCTCTCTCTCTCTCTCTCTCTCTCACTCTCTCTCTCTCTCTCTCTCTCTCTCTCTCTCTCTCTCTCTCTCTCTCTCTCTCTCTCTC
>NC_051427.1:20308693-20326193 GCF_015228065.2 Penaeus monodon | reverse complement strand
CGATCGCTTTCGACATAGCACGCGCCAAACACTAATAAGAGGAGCAAACACTGCCTAACAGGTAAATATAAACAGGAATAGATGAAGTTTATGTGAAAGTCTGACATCAACCGACGTTAGCGTCCGAACCTTACTAAACGTGCCGTAGAGCAGCTCCGGGATTGTGACGCTTGACGGTCCGCAAGGTTAGGAGCGCCCGGCCTAATAGCTATAGGACTGCAGCGACATTGCCGGAACTTTATGATAGGAGAACGCAACCCACAGGATGAGGTAGGACAAAGGTTCCCTGCAATAACCTATTCTGGCTGAAGCTCCTCGCAAGCAATTGTGGAGCCGTTGGATGCTAGAAATTAGATCAGTGTCGCCTGCGAAAGACTGGCATGATGAAAGGCGAGAGTTGATCTATCACCTCCTCGAAGGAACAGAGTGAAGTGATCAGGCACCTGAAACAGAGCGACGAGCACAAGATGGAGTATGAAGAGAATGAAGGTAAAGGTTAAGAAACGCACACGAAAGTGTCCTGGGTAGGCTTCAAACAGGAGTTAAGAAGTCAGAGAGGGAAAGATAGAGCATGACCTCTCTAACTCTCTAAGAATAAATTGTGAGGCACGTGAAACCATGTACTTATCACTGTTTGTTTAGTGTGGGAAAAGGGGTTTACGCGGTACGCCTAAAGATAGTAGAAGGACGAACTGAATATAACAGACAGCCCAGAGGCAGTGAGGAAAAACCTGAAGGCTAGCGTAAAACCGAGGCGTGTATTAAGGGAAAAGAGTCTTGACAGAAAATGAAGATACCCTCTTAAGTACCGCGCCAATGTCAACAGGCGAACCAATCACGTCAGGCACGACACCTATCAGTTGCGCGCACGAAGAGGGCTGTGCCAAACTATTCAAATCGCTGTGTAATCTTGTTTTGACTGTGCTCTGAATGAAAAACATGTTTAAAGTAATGAGGTAAGATGAGAAACCTTGTTACTGTGCTACAATCTGAACAGACCTTACCTCGAACAAGCCTCAAAATCAGAAGCAATTCTGAACATTGTGCGCAAAGCGTGTGACAGCATGATAGAACGAGTCGAAACAGTGAATACAGACGATAAGCTTTCCCATACTCCTGAATCGGATGTAAGAGTGCGTCATGAACAACTCGAAAAAAAAAGTACGTGCGCATATTGCCAACAAAATTGAAATTTTAAAAAAAAAAAAAAAAAAAAATCCTCGCGGGCCCCTACCTGTAGGAGTGAAGAGGCCCTACGAAAGATTCAACTCGCAATCGTCGAGATAAGATACGATGAATAGGCGAAGGTCAGTGCATCAAGCGAAGGATCTATGGCGAAGGTTATCACGAGATAATTAACTGGTCCCTGTGGATAGCATGAGCTTGAGCGTTACGGAGTGGCAATAGCGGAACGGGCCTCACATTGTTAAGGGAAACCTTACCAAGGTCCTCTCAATCTAGCCCAGTGCGCATTCACGTTATGCGGCAGGCGATGCGAGTATCCTAACATGAGGAGTGCCACAAAGAATATGGCAACAGCATCCGGGAAGGGAGAAGCCAGATATCACTCACTACTCACACGACAAGCAGAAAGGAATATATAACACAAACAGTTACAAGAGAAAATGAATAGATGAAATGGTCCGTTCTAGAATGAGCGGTTCAGGTAAATAGCTGCAATCGACGCTATTATAGAGATAGAAACAAAAACTCGACGGGAGTAACACACATTATACCTGACGAACTCGATAACTCTCTCTATGATAGCCTAAAATTGGAATGTAGCCTTCCTGACTGCATATCAAATGTCAGCAAGACTTTCCACGCCAGTGTACGCTCGGGCGTGGCAGATGAGTAGATAAACGACGCGTAATGGTCCCTTTCTGTAATTGAAATAGTAATTATTCATAATAATGTTATAGCCTTAAATTGAATGTAATAACATTATTGTTATAACCATGCATCACAATGTACCACAGCTTGCCACGTCTGTGCAGTTAAGCCAGGGTGGGAAATTAAAGGACTAAACCTAAAACTAAACGACAACTCTCGAGGACTAGTGCAACGTAAATGAGAAAGGATGATGTATCAAAGCAAGGATGACCAATGAGAGACAATCCTGATCGACACTCATAATACGATCAGCCCGCTTCAGACGGTCAAATGGAAACCACTGCACAGAGACATCAGCGACAGACTTAGCACTCGCCTTGTTGTCTTTACTGCCACAAGCTCTGTAGGGACCCACAAATAACGGGACTAAGCTTAGGCCGACCGAATAGTAGAGAGCATGCATTTTTCTTAAAAACCAAGGAAACCGACCCGTAGATTCGCACGAGCGATCTTATGCTGGTACGACAATTATTCTGACCCGGACCTGGTCAGGAAACGACTTCGCTTGCTGAACGGTCGCTGCTGCGAGGAGAGGAAACCAAGTACTCAGCTAGTGTCGATAGGAGGGGACGCGGCCTCATCTCAAGGAGTTCGCAAGGCAGCGCTTTCCTGGTCGTCGAGAGGAAGTGCGACTATCCGCCCAGGAGGAGTGTAGGTAGAATTGATGGCGGACTGGGACAGTGGGGAGAAGAAACGTTCCCAATCGTCCTTGCTGTCGTCACCAGTTGACGCAAAAGGGTGAGAAATGGATCTATAAACGTTCCGTAATGCATTAGCTGTGGGACGGACACGGCAAAACGTTCACCTGCAGTCACATTTAGCGGTGCGTGAGAGTGGCTAACAACCTGATTTACAAACTCGGTACCGTTTTATCCGAGCTAAATATTGTGACAGGCCGTGACGGCCAACAAATACGTCATGAAAAGCTTTCGTGGACGTGCACGCCAGCCTTTGACGGGAACCGCCACCAAACCTCGCAGTAACGAGAAGAAAATTGTCCACAAACACTAGAGTGTCTTTGTGTTCTTTGTTGCCAGAACCGTTGATGTGGGTGAAAACCAGACAATAGTGTCACATGACACTTCTGCCAGGGGAAAATCCGGAATATCGAACTGAGTGCAGGCGTCGTGATGACGTGATTAGGATACCCTCGTTAACTAACCGCGGAAAATAAAATCGATTACGGGTCAACTGCACTGCCTATGAACACCACAATGCGCTGCCTCACGGTATTCATTTCGAAGAATACTTCAAACACACGCGCACTAAACTTTCCGGCCAACCACAGGGACTTCTCGGGACGAATCCGGTCTGCGACCCATAATTCGCTTCGGCTGGGATCTAAGAAGTAACAGTCCCGTGTCGTCAAGAAAAAAATCCTTAACTGGCAGCCCTTTAACTTTGGGAGAGGGAGAGAGAGAGAGAGAGAGGGAGAGAGAGGGAGAGAGAGAGAGAGAGAGAGAGAGAGAGAGACTTTGAGTGAGGAGGCGAGAGAACAGGGAGAGAGAGAGGAGAGAGAGAGAGAGAGAGAGAGAGAGACGAATGAGAGAATAAGAGAGAGAGAGGGAGAGAGAGAGAGAGGAGAGACGAGGAGACGAGAGGAATGAGGAGAGAGAGAGAGAGGGATGATTAGAAGATGAAGAGAGAGAGAGAGAGAGAGAGAGAATGAGAAAATAAGAGAGAGAGAGAGAAAATATATTTACGTAATTATATGCATACATATATAGCTGTGTGTGTGTATATATATGTATGTATGTATATGTATATATCTATATATATATATATATATATAATATATATATCGTCATATATATATATTATATGTGTGGTTATATATATGTGTATATATATGTTGTATAATATATATATATATATATAATATATATATATATATTAGTGTATGTAATACATATACATACAAACATATCTATATTATGTGTATATAGATACACACACACACCACACAAACACACCACACACACACCACACACACACACACACATATATATATTAGTTATATATATATATATATTATATATATATCTATATAATATATAACCATGGATATAATGAATAAATCAAACAAATAGAGATAATAGAACTATAAGGGTCGCGTTCGCACAAGCAATTCAGTTAATTTCCAATTTCAAGTCACTTGATTCAATTCATTTTGACTAAACACGTTGCCAAACCACCCCAATCAGGTACTTCATTCACCGAGTCATCTAGTATGTAATTAGACTTCGAGTAAGATGGACGTGTCTGACGTTGCAGAAAAGCAGTGTTGCTATGGCTAAAAGGCGTAGAAAGGAGGCGGAAGGAAACAAATTGGGGGTGATCCCATACATGAAGGAGGCAGAATTTGGGACATTCGACCCATTTGTTCCCAGATTGTTCAACCAATACAGAGAAAAGAAGTTTATGACTCTTTAGGGAGTAATAATGAGCATTGAAAGAGTTGGTGAGTTGCTTCGCCCTCATTGAGAAACAGAAACACTATACCGTCGTGTGTCAACCGGAAGAAGAAAGAATGGCCTGTATCTAAGGAAAAAATAATTTAAAATAATCCATTCATGGACTTGTTTCGGAGCGTTTAATATAGCTGCTAATGCGATCACTTTATTTTCGATGTTATTGTTCAATACTGATACATGATGGATACAAAATAATGGTGTTTGTTTAATATTCCAAATTAAGTACATAGATGAAATGAATTACTATAAAGGGGATTATAAGGAAATATTACCCTGCACATTAACTACATAAACGAAAAATGATAATATAAAAGAAATTACACAATTAATTAGCAATTAAAGGCAAGGTACTTCCTCAAACAACACTACTGCATATGCTGATGTCGTTTTATGAGAATACGGTGATGTGTTTCATAGGCATATGGTGAATGTGTTTCATTAGCATATGGTGCTGGTGTTCATTAGCATATGTGATGTGTTCATTAGCATATGTGATGGTGTTCATTAGCATATGGTGATGGTTCAGACGGTTTTGTAGTGAGGCAGCAGTACGGTAGCCGTAGCTAACTTTTCATTCGCTGCGAGTTTCTACAAAGGCAGTGGATTCAATTTTAATATCAAAGATTAATCCATAGGTGACAATTGTTTATGAAGGAGGGAGAAACAACTTAGCAGAAATTGACGATCTGCGTCTGATTTCTTTGCCCATTTCTACTAACTGGCTTGTTCTCGCCTCTTTTGTAACTCCCCCCAAGATTGCTAATCTACTCACTTTGGAGCTCGCAACGACGTTTCATTGGGTGGCAGTTTTTTTTCTGGCTGTAGATGATGGCTGCCTCATATCAGATGTACTACTTTCCTCTTATAGGCATTCCACATTACTTGCAGCTCCTTCGAACGCGCAATGTCAGTATCGTTAAGTGGCCGCATCATCCTATCAACTATTCATTTCACAAGGGGTGCGGTACATTGCTAGATGTGGCCCGTGGCAAATAAGGAGTGAGGGAATGCCATTGGTCGTAGGATACCATTTCCTTACTTTGACATTGGCCGAACCAGATGACGAGTATCAAGTTTTTCTTTTCTCTCGTGAAATTGCTCCTTAAACTCGCTGCCATTTCTCCTACATTCGCGCATCTGGGAAAGAGAAAAATAAAATAGTGAATAGAGGAAGAATCAATGCTAATAATAATTTTATAGGGACATACGGGTTCAAAATCCTTCCAATTTTCAGATTTCGTTTTTTGCCTCATAAGTGTAAGTTTTTCTTTTTGAGCCGTATGGTCCCTTAATGTTAGTCATTATTAGAATACTTCATTTTTAGTACTCTTGCATTTTTTTTAATTATTACAACCAATCATATAAACGATTTGTGAATCAATATATTATAATATGTCATCTCATTATTAAATCATCAAATGTCATTCTTATTCAGATATTGTGAGCTACCGGCGAGTCTTTTTCTCTCTTGAGTTCAGGTTTCGCATAGGGAAGACTCAGTGCAAAGATTATCAAAAGACCACAGTAATGCCGCATGGGAGGCGTTGCGCGCATTATATGCATATCGGATCATCATCAGTGGAAAGGATAATTGCAAGAATTTTTTTTTGAAAAATGCAAGGTTCCAAACTGCATCGGAAGTGTGGACGGCAAGCATTTGTCGGATGAAATGCCCACCGTAATGCAGGTCGCTCGCCATAATACAAGCAGGATCATCTATGTATTAATGCTATTGCTGACTTCAAAGTGTTGTTTTCCTATGATGAGTTGGAGCATATGGTCGAAATAGTGATAGTGCAGTTTTCAGTAATCTAATATGGGTAGGTCATTCTCTCTGGGCATTTAAAATCCCTCAGCCTAGTGAATACTGGTACAGATATCAAAACACCTTTTACCTGATAGGTGATGAAGCGTTCCCTTTAAAGCCCAAATTTAATGAGACCATAGCCTCGAAAAGACCAGATTACTCTCATAAAAATATGCAAACTATGTAGATTAGTAGAGGTAGGAGAACTGTCGAATGTGCTTTCGTCATGTAAGTCAGAAATTTGGGTACTGAAAACATCATGGAAACAAGCACAGGGGGTATCTGAAAGCAATTGTACAAGTATCTGTGTGCTTCAGAATTTCATTCACATGAAGACAAACATAACCTTGATAGTAATAATAATGAGCAATTGAGGACCACAATCAAACATGAGGCGATGTCACCCACTAGAAGACAAGGCCTACAGTAGGAGGCCCTTGTCCATTCGCGACACACTGAAACAATATTTGTCTCACCAGGGTGGAGCTGTCGAGTGCAGGATAGAAACATCCAATGATGAATATACTATACAATGAACATATTGTTGTATGCTATTGCCATATCTTCTGTGTATTTAGGTTATAACGTTCTTGCTATTAATCGTGTTATATTGGTTTATATTTGTAGAAGTAGCAGGCGGTATGCTCAACTACAACGCGCAACAGTAGTCCATACTCAATTAGATAAAATAAAAAACTATAATAAAAACTTACCTTTGCATTTTAATTTCTGTTGCAAATATCTTTCATAACGCGAAATAGCATCCCGATTACGTGCGCAAAGGATCAACTAGAATCATATATGGGACGCAGGTACTTGCTAAGCTTATAAGGTGTTCCAAGTTCATGCTTTCGCTCACACAAGCCTAGCTGAACCGGTTTGCTCGTGAGGGCACTGAATGCAACGAGAAACTAAAAACGTTCAATATAGAATATATTTGCCATATTGATTTAATAGGTATTATTAAAAAATAGTGAAAAATTAAATATTAGGAAATATACTTGGAGCTACATTCTAAAATATTGCAATACTTTGTATATTGCAGTCGGAGATTGATATTCAAGGCTGAAAAAATGGAACAAACGCATCATTGAATGGGATATGGGCCAGGATTGAAGTGAATTGAATGCGCAGGTGGGACGACTCTAACGGGTTTGGGACACCTAGTCATTGGTGGGGGTACCCAAAGTTTGTTTGTTCGCATGAGTGTAATGTCAGGTCAGACAGAAGTGCTATGTAGTGAAACGGCTTCGCGAAACCTCTCGTCGTTAACTCCAGGAGGTTATTAAAACAAGTTCGAATTCTTCTCAACTCACCTCTCCACAGGCTGAATAATTTAAGGTTCGTACAAAAGGAACCCGAGGTGGCAACAATCCTGTAGGAGCACGGCGTGGCGAAGTGTTGCCCTCACCACGCGTGGAAAACTATGAAGGGTGGGACTATGTCATTGCAAAGAGTTCCCGTGCATACTCGGGACAGGATACAGGACCTGGAATTCGGTCGCTGGCCCTTCGCGCAAGCCAAGGGAAAGCTACTTATCCCGCGAGTGAGGAGGGATGCCCGCACATGGTGGTGCCACAGGCGGCTACCGTTTTTCTATTTGTATATTGTCCTTTTAAATAAACATATGTATTTGATTTCAGCACCAGTAATCCTAAACTAGATAACAATAACAAATAAAAAAAAAAATTGTCATGGGTTCGATACTTATTTTTTAAATATAGGTTTATATTTTATATATAATAAATATCTATTATATATTATATTTATATATTGTATGAACATATACATAACAAACTATCTTATAGTTGAATATACACACACCACACACACACACACACACACACACACACACACACACACACATATATATATATATATATATATATATATATATATATATATATATATATATATATATATAACCATGGATATATGAATAAATCAAAACAAATAGAGATAATAGAACTATAAGGGTGCGTTCGCACCAAGCCATTCAGTTCAATTCAATTCAAGTCACTTGATTCAATTCATTTTGACTCAACATCGTTCCAACCACCACAATCAGCGTACTTCTCATTCACGAGTCATCTAGTATGAAATTAGCCTTCGAGTAAGATGGACGTGTCTGACGTTGCAGAAATAGCAGTGTTGCTATGGCTAAAAAGGCGTAGAAGGAGGCGGAGGAAACAAATGTGGGTGCATCCCATACATTGCAGGAGAGCAGAATTTGGGACATTCGCCCATTTGTTCCCAGATTTGGTCAACAATCCAGAGAAGTTTTATGACTTCTTTAGGATTAATAATGAGCAATTGAAGATGTTGGTTGAGTTGCTTCGGCCCTCCATTGAGAAACAGAACACTAATTACCGTCGTGCTGTTCAACCGGAAGAAAGACTGGCCTTTATCTAAGGTAAAAAAATAATTTAAAATAATTCCCTTCATGAATTGGTCGAGCGTTTAATATAGCTGTAAATGAGATACACTTTATTTTCGATGTTTATTGTTCCAATACTGATACATGATGGATACAAATAATGGTGTTAATATTCCAATTAAGTACATATATTGAACTGAATTACCTATAAAGGGGATTATAAAAGGAAATATTACCCTGCACATTAACTACATAACGTAAAATGATAATATAAAATGAAAATTACACACATTTAATTAGCAATTAAAGGCAAGTTACTTCTCAAACAACACTACTAGCATATGCTGATGTCGTTTCATGAGCATATGGTGATGGTGTTTCATTAGCATATGGTGATGGTGTTTCATTAGCATATGGTGATGGTGTTTCATTAGCATATGGTGATGGTGTTTCATTAGCATATGGTGATGGTTCAGACGGTTTTTGTAGTGAGGCAGTACGGTAGCCGTAGCTATACTTTTCATTCGCTGCGAGTTTTCTACGAAAGGCCAGTTGGATTTCAATTTTAATATCAAGATTATCCATAGGTGACAATTGTTTCATGAGAGGGAGAACACTTAGCAGAAATTGACGATCTGAGTCTGATTCTTTTCCATTTCTACTAACTGCTTGTTCTCGCATCTTTTGTAACTCCCCCACGATTTGCTCATCTACATCACTTTGGAGCTCGCAACGACGTTTCTTGGTGGCAGTTTTTTTCTTTGCTGTAGATGATGGCTGCTTCATATCAGATGTACTACTTTCCTCTTCATAGACATCCACATTACTTGCAGCTCCTACTGAACGCGCACTGTCAGTATCGTTAAGTGCAGCATCATCCGTATCAACTTATTCATTTCCTCAAGGGGTGGCGGTACATTGCTAGATGTGGCACGTGGCACATAAGGTGTGAGGAATGCCATTGTGTCGTAGGATACCCATTTCCTTACTTTGACATTGGCCGAACCAGATGGACGAGTATCAAGTTTCTTCTTTTCTCTCGTGAAATTGCTCCTTAACTGCTGCCATTTCTCCTTACATTCGGAATCTGGAAAGAGAAAAATAATAATAGTGAATAGAGGAAGAATCAATGCTAATAATAATTATTAAGGGAACATACGGGTCAAAAATCCTTCAAATTTTCAGAGTTTGTTTTTTTGCCTCAAAAGTGTAAGTTTTTTCTTTTTTGAGCCGTATGTCCCCTTAATGGTAGTCATTATTAGAATTACTTCATTTTTAGTATCTATTGTCATTTTTTTTTAATTATTACAACCAATCATATAACTATTTGTGTAATCAATCATATTATAATATGTCATATCATTATTATAATCATAATATGTCATATCTCTATTTCAGATATGTTGCTACCGGCGAGTCTTTTTCTTTCCTTGCGTTCCAGTTTCGCATTGGGAAGACTTCAGTGCAAAGAATTATCAAAGACACCAGTAATGCCGCATGGGAGGCGTTGCAGCCGCATTATATGCCAGTATCGGATCATCATCAGTGGAAAGAAACTGCAAGAATTTTTTTTTGAAAAATGCAATGTTCCAAACTGCATCGGAAGTGTGGACGGCAAGCATTGTCGGATGAAATGCCCACCGAATGCAGGCTCGCTCTTCCATAATTACAAGCAGTATCACTCTATTGTATTAATGGCTATTGCTGATTCAAAGTGTTGTTTTACTATGATTGATGTTGGAGCATATGGTCGAAATAGTGATAGTGCAGTTTTCAGTAACTCTAATATGGGTAGGTCATTTCTCTCTGGGCATTTAAATATCCCTCAGCCTAGTGAACTACCTGGTACAGATATCAAAACACCTTTTTACCTGATAGGTGATGAAGCTTTCCCTTTAAAGCCCAATTTAATGAGACCATAGCCTCGAAAGGACCTAGATTACTCTCAAAAAATATTCAACTATAGGATTAGTAGAGGTAGGAGAACTGTCGAATGTGCTTTCGGCATGTTAAGTCAGAAATTTGGTGTACTGAAAACATCAATGGAAACAAGCACAGGGGTATCTGAAGCAATTGTTAAAAGTATCTGTGTGCTTCATAATTTCATTCACCATGAAGACAACATGAACCTTGATAGTAATACTAATGATGCAATTGATGACCACCATCAAAACATGAGGAGCATGTCACCAACTAGAAGTACAAGGCCTACAGTAGAGGCCTTGTCCATTCGCGACACACTGAAACAATATTTTGTCTCACCAGGTGGAGCTGTCGAGTGGCAGGATAGAAAAATCCACTGATGAATATACTATACAATGAACATATTGTTGTATGCTATGCCATATCTTCTGTGTATTTAGGTATAACGTCTTGCTATTTAATCTGTGTTATATTTGTTTATATTTGTAGAAGTGCAGGCGGTATGCTTCAACTCCAACGCGCAACAATATTCCATACTCAATTAGATAAATAAAAACTGTAATAAAACTTACCTTTGCATTTCATTTCTGTTGCAATATCTTTCCATAACGCAGAAATAGCATCCCGATTACGGTGCAAAGGATCACTAGGATCATATATGGGACGCCGGTCTTGCACTAAGCTTATAAGGTGTTCCAAGTTCATGCTTCGCTCACCACAAGCTAGCTGAACCGGTTGCTCTGTGAGGGCACTGAATGAACGAGAACTAAACACGTTCAATATAGAATATTATTATTTGCATATTGTTTAATAGTTATTATTAAAAAATAGTGAAAAATATAAATATTAGGAAATATACTTGGAGCTACATGCTAAATTATTGCCATATTTGTAATATTGCAGTCGGATGATTGACATTCAATGCTGAAAAAATGGAACCAAACGCATCACTGAATGGGAATGGCCAGGAATTGAATTGAATTGAATGGCGCGGTGGGAACGCACTCTAAGGGTTGGGACCCCTAGTCCCGTGGTGGTGGCTACCAAAGTTTGTTTGTTCGCGTGAATGTAATGTCAGAAGTGCTATGTAGTGAACGGTTTCGCGAAACCTCTCGTCGTTCACTCCAGGAGGTATAAAACCATGTTCGATATCTCTTCTCACCTCCACCTCTCCCACAGGCCTGGAATAATCTAATGGTTCGTACAAAAGGAACTCGAGGTGGCAACACTCCTGTAGGAGCCACGGCGTGGCGAAGTTTTGCCCTCCCCACGCGTGGAAAACTATGAAGGGGGGACTATTTCATTGCAAAGAGTTCCCTTGCATCTCGGGACAGAATACAGGACCTGGACTTCGGTCGCTGGCACTTCGCCGAAGCCCAGGGCAAGCTACTTATCCCGCGAGTGAGGAGGATGCCCGCACATGGTGTTGCCACAGGCGGCTACCGTTTTTATATTTGTATATTTCTTTTAAATAAACATATGTATTTGTATTTCAGCACCAGTCACTCCTAAACAATAACAATAACAATAACAATGTCATTGGGTCGAATCCTTTTTTTCTTGTGTTTTAAGTATTTATTATATTAAGTTTTATCTTTTTAAGTCTCCACGATTTTATTCATTTTAATTCAATGCTTTAATTTTTTTTTTTTTACTTTTCTTTATCGAGTTTTATTGGATTTTATTCATTTTCCCGATGGTTCTTTTTAACAAGCTCTTTTATTTATTTTATTTTACGTCAGTAACTTTTTAGTACTTTTATTATATAAATATCATGATTTCATATTTTAGAATTCTTTTAACGTAGTTTTAATTATTTTAAAATTCTAAGAAAGAACCATTCTGTACAAAAGTCTCCCGCGTAAGAGTTAACGTGGGGAGGCCTAAAACAAGAGCCGGGGGATTCAGGGATTGGTCTTCGTCCTGTCAGCAACTAAGGAGTCCCCGGAATGGGCCTTCCTTAAGATAAGTGGTCGCGGAGATATAGTTATACGCAGGAAGTGAGAAATATTTGTGAGAGTATTTATTCGGGAAGTGGCCCTAGTGATTTGGTGCCTTTTTTATTGTATTTTATTGTCTGTGTTTTACAGTTTTCTGTTTTACTGTGCCAGTGCTTTTACGTTCAGTATTTTTTTGCGGTGTTAATGTTTTATTATTTTAATAGATGTTTTATCATTCATACTTTTATATTACCGTCTCCCTAACAACTTGTAAAAGGAAAAAGGATCTATTCATTGAACCAGTTCTAAGCATTAATTACGCTACTCATTGCGTTGGAGAGTTCTCCCCGCACACGCCTCCCCTCGCCTGTATTTCACGCTTACCAACCTCTATATTTTCGGACTAAACACGTACACCATACACACTCTACACTCACACACATAATCTATCGCTCCTTTCCTCACATCTTCTACACTATCCCCCCCCCCCTTCTCACAAACGACACAACGTTCCCATACGTAAATTAAATGGGCGGTGGCAGTGACGCTACTTTATACATCTCTTTCGAAATATAATTGTATTCGCAGTTCACTACAGCTACACCACACACATGCCTCCCCCCACCCCCGCATCCAAGCACCCCCTCCCCCCAGGAAGAACCGTCAGTCACCGACACGAATAGACGAGATCGCTGCTTAAACGCCCGGGCTCCCGTGGCCCAGTATATATATATATATATATAATATTATATATTATATATATATATATATATATATAATATATATATATATATATATATATATATATATATATATATCAATACTTCGATTTTTCTTTTTCAGACACATTTTCTTAAGGTATCAATGTGCGATTTTCATTACTTGTATTTTTGGTCATGATTTTTTCATAATTAGTGTCGATATATTTGGGGGATTGCAATCTGTGATTATATCTTATAATTTCTTAAATCTTTTGCACTAGGGAAAAGTTATTTTTTATCATTAGAAAATCTTGTATATTCCAAAATTTATTCCTCTTCTCGGCCCCGGGGGGGGGGGGGATGGTGTGTGTGTGAATAAATAAATGAACAAAAATACATAAATACTTCCCTATGTGTGAATGTATATATATATATATATATATATATATATATATATATATATATATATATATATATATATATATATATATATATATATTTTTTTTTTTTTTTTTTTTTTTTTTTTTTTTTTTTACATATATATATGTATATATATGTATATATATATATATATATATATATATATATACATATATATATATGTGTGTGTGTGTGTGTGTGTGTGTATGCACATATAAATGTATATGTTCTTTTTCCTTAGTTTTATCCCTTTCTTATATCGGGTCGCCATGATCAGGTTTGGTCAGATATCTCTTATGGCCGGATGCCCTTCCTGACATATACCCGTACATATACGCTTACATGTAACCACACTGCCGTTGCATGTGTATTTACACGAGTAGATATGTATTTATATGTATATATATATATTTTTTTTTTCTTGCTTTTTTATACATTTTTTACTTTTTTAGTCATTAAAAAAATCGTTTTTTTTATTCTTTTTATTTTTTAATAGTCTCTCTTACATGTTTTCAACTAAAAATACAAAGATGGCGCCCGTCGCCTGCATCCCAACCACAAGCGCCAACAAGTTTCCTTGGAGCCGGACTTGGACCCCAAGGGCGCGCTCACTGGCAGAGGCGCAGCATCTCGCCGAGCGCCTGGCCGATCTCCTCGAGCGTGGGGCGCTGGTCGTGCTCGGGGCGCTGCGCTCGCTCCGCCAGCGCCTGCAGTGCCGCCGACGGTGCCTTCATGCTCTCCGCCACGAACTGCAGCATCACGCCCAGCGGCAGTGCCATCCCGAAGTCGATGATGTGCACCGACGGCGCTCCTGCTGCGCCGCGCAGCTGCACCATCACGTTGGTAGGCTTCAGGTCGCAGTGCACGATGCCGGCGGCGTGCACGGCCGCCACGGCCTCCGCCAGTTTTCACGCTAAACCCTAAAAGGAGCTGCTTGTGGCTGCGTTTGCAGCTCAGGACATGGGCCGGGGACTCCTTGCCCAGGTACGTCATCAGGAGGCACGACGGATCCTCGCTGTACGCCAAGGCCATGGGAGCTCCGCCCGCGCCCTGCAGCCGCCTCAGCATCTCCATCTCGTGCGCGAACACCGCCTGGGAGGCGGGGGCGGCCAGCTTGAGGGCGCACCCCTTTTCCCCTTGTAGCTCACGCGCACCACGCGCCCGTACGCGCCCTTCCCGAGGCGCACCTCCTTCCCCTTCTGCAGGAACTTGCACTCCTTGCTCGAAAGCTTGGCCACCTACATCCTGTCGCTGTTGGCCAAGTCTGCGCTCACAGGCTCACAGGCTTCCGCTTGGCTTGGCTTCTTTCTGCTGAGCTGCCTGCGTACGGTGTTGCTCTGATGTGGCTTGGCTCAGATATGGCGATCGTGGCGGCTGTCGGCGCTTCATCGACTCTGGGTAAAGAGGTTACAAGAAACAAAAGACAGTCGCTAAGCGAAAAATCGACCAGGAATTGTTTCTGGCAATTATTCCTCACTTTTAATTAGTTTTTGTTGACATAATGACGACTGTCGGTCATTTAAAAGGGTTTAGCAAATGTGTTATCATATAATCTTATTCACTGGAAAATGAGAAGCAAATTAAAAAGTGAAATGAACTCAGATCTGAACCAAGTGTGGAATCACACGGAGTCCCATTCATTATTATTATTATTATTATTATTATCATTATTATTATTATCATTATCATTATTATTATTATTATTATTATTATTATCATCATCATCATCATCATCATCATCATCAATATTATTAATATTATTATCATAATAATGATAATGATTATAATAATTATTGTTAATATAAATATGATACTGTAATAATATTAATAATGATAATAATAACAATAATAAAAAAATCTTTATTATGATGTTATTGTTATTATTATTATTATTGTTGTTGTTGTCATTATCATTATTTATGTCATTATTATTATTACTTATTACTTATCCTTGTTATTATTAATATTAATATTGTTTTTGTGACATCGAGGATCCAATATAGTCAGCAATGCTAATTTGTACCGATGAGTTGTTAGTTATTATAATTGTCTCTGAAACAGAAAAATTATCATATCACATAGAGTGTAAATACAAATTTAGACGTTCATATCATAACTCAGATATCCCCACGTACCGCCGACTTTGGCAAAATTATAAATTAGTTATCCCTCTTTTAGCGTTCAAAGAAAATAGTACTTTCTAATTCTATTCAAAGAAAACGTAAGTTATTTAGGGGAGACGTTTTCATTTTGCTATATGTCTCCATTCTCGTATCAAGAGAACTATGAAGCGAGAGAGAGAGAGAGTTAGTAAGTACTATTTCCTTGTTTCTTTTCCTCATTTTTCTTGTTCCGTGTCTTTCCTTTCTTTTCCTCTTTTTCTATCCCGCTTTCATTCTTGTAATAATTTATTTATTTCTTATTCTCTTTCCATTTCCCTTCTTTATTCTTCTGTTCTTTCATATTCTTATCTTACTGTTAACAGAGAGAGAGAGAGAGAGAGAGAGAGAGAGAGAGAGCGAGAGCGAGAGCGAGTGTGAGAGTGAGAGTGAGAGTGAGAGTGAGAGTGAGAGTGAGAGCGAGAGCGAGAGCGAGAGCGAGAGCGAGAGTGAGAGCGAGAGCGAAGCGAAGAGAGAGAGAGAGGAGAGAAGAGAGAATAGTAGATGTAGTGGGATAGTTTGAGAGAGAGAGAGAGAATGCAAAGAGAACCACAAAAAATTAAGCATTCACCGAACAGGTGAATTAATATCATGAGAGAGAGAGAGAGTTAAAAGTTTAAAAAGTTTAAAAGTTTGGTTAGGATTCCATTTTGATCAATGGATATTCTTGGTGTGCATCTGCCCCCTGTTTGCTTTTGCTCACGTGTGCAGTTTCGCTGACCGCGGAACCGAGTCCCTTTCCCGCCGTGGTGCCCGCCACAGCATTTCCCCCCCGGGCGACAGTTGCAACTTTCCTCGCGCCTGGGGGGGCGCGAACCCCGACCCCTCGGTGAGAGGCCGACCCGTTACCCTGTCTGCCCCGGAGAGAGAGAGAGAGAGAGAGAGAGAGAGAGAGAGAGAGAGAGAGAAGAGAGGGGAGAGAGAGAGAGAGAAGAGAGAGAGGAAGAGAGAGAGAGAGGAGAGAAGAGAAGAGAGAGGAGAGAAGGGGAGAGAGAGAGAATGGAATGTAAACTAGAAAAAAAAAAAAAAAAAATCTATAAAAGGGAAGATAAGGGAAAAAAAATATGGAGGGTTTTTCAATTAAAAAATTGAAAAACAAAACAATAAAAAGGAAAAGACAAATAATCATGGAAAAAATCAAAAGAAAAGAACGAAAAACCCAAAAAATCAAATAACAAAAAAAAAAGTTAAATGAAAAAAACAACTAAAAAGGTAATTTAAAAGGGAAAGGGAAAGGGAAAAGGAAAGAAAAGGGAAACACGAAAAAATATACACACAAACACACACACCACCACACCACACACACACACCCAACACACACACCCCACACACAAAACACACCCCACACACACAACACATAAAAAAATATTTTATATATATATATATATATATATTATAAAATTATATATATAAAAATTTTTCACCTCACCACACATCGGGGTGTAAATATATATTTTTGTAAATATCATTAAAATATATATGTTAATACATTTAATATACTTATTATACACATTTGTATATCTTGGATAAAAGTAATATAAATTAATATAATTTATGTTTTATTTTATTAATATATTTATATATATCCCAATATACATAACATGCTGTAAACACATGATATATATATATATATAAATAATATATATATATAATAACATATATTTTTCATATAGTATTATGAATACATTATTTACACCACACACACACACACACCCCACACCACACACACAAAAAAAAAAAAAAAAAAACAAATAAAATTTTTATTTTTAATATTAATATATATATTTTATATATATAAAAATAATT
>NC_051427.1:20306893-20308593 GCF_015228065.2 Penaeus monodon | reverse complement strand
TTTTTCAAACACACCGGGGCAAAAACCCCCCAACCCCCCGAACCAAAAATTCACCTCACTCACACCACAGGCAAAAGCATGACCCTTTTCATTAAAAAGGGTTTGGGTTTTGCTGTCTTAGTCCCGGCGTAAAGTTTTATTATATTCTTTTTTAGCCCCCCAATTTTTTTGTCCGCGTGACGAGTTTTTTATCTGGTGTAAAAGTTACTCTATTTCTTCTCTGGGGACACTGGGGTTCAAGAAAATCCTCAAAAAGATTGCCTGTCATCGTCTTATCTATCTCATTCTATAGAGAGGGTTTGGTAGTTCAAGCCGGGTCCACGCGATCGCTACTGCCCCTTTCCCCCTCTTCTTTTTTCTTTCTTTATTTTGTGAAAGTAAAACAAAAAATAAAAAAAAGGCGAAAAAATTTAAAACCAAACATTAAAAAACCGAAAATTTTTTTAAATCCCGGCTGGGTATTTAACACCTCTCTTCTTGTTCCCTTTTTTTTTCTCTTCTCTGGCCCTTACGTGTATGATTTGGTTCCCCGATATGTTTGCAGTGGGACCGCCCGGCACAAAGGGAAAAACTTGCTGCGGGGAAGTGTCACCCTTAGGATCCCAGGGGAAGGACGGTCAAGATCCATCCCCCGGGACAATTTTTTTCAAAAAAAGGGGTTTAACCGTCCTGTGTGTGGAGGGGGGCTTCCCTGCCGGACTACCCGAGATCCACCAACCAGCCCTTTGCCGCAGGTACCAGTCGCCCCGGATGTTGTGCATAGGCGACCCCTGGCAAACCCGCAGATCCTTTCAACTCCAGGAGCTTGTAGCGCGGGTATCACCGCCTGAGATGCCCACCCCCTGCCCCCGCCCTAGATCTAATGAAGATTACGAGGACGGGACGAGCATGCCGCCGAAAAGGACCTGGACGAGATCTGTGAGGACGGGGGACGGGAGCCCCCGAGTTAGGCCTGGCCGAGGACTAAAAGGAAAGTCTTGACGTTCCAAAAGTCAAGGGGGCCTGTGCGAGACTTTCGAGGACGTATGGAATCGAGGAGGGACAGATTACACCGACAACCCAGAGGATGGGGAGGGAAGGGTCGGAGCCCGAAGATGTACCAGGAAAGTACGAGAACGAGCCCCGAAGGTCCCCCGGGGGTAGGGGGCGAGTGGGGGGTCCGAGAATTGGGAGTGGATATTCTTTTTTCTGTTACGGTTTTGGGAAAATTTTTTATCTGTTACCTTTGGCCCACTGGCTGGTTCCACCGGACCCAAAGTCCCAATAAGAACCCCCCCCCAGCGGGGGGGAGGTCAATCTTAATCTCCCTCTTTTTACTGGGATTTCGTGTGAAGCACCCGACGCGGAAAGGCAGCTCCGCCCTCCCCTCCGGGTAGCCGGCTGCGACCCGCATACCCCCCATCCCCTAACTAAACATGTCTCGTGTTCTTATCTGCGTGTGTCAACCTTATAAATAAAGATGAAAGCCGAAAAAAGGGGATCAAATTACCCCTGAAGCCAATTAATTGGGTTTTATACCCGTTTTTTCTCCCCTTTTCTCTCTCCCCCACCTCTCCTCTCTCTTCTCCTCTCTCCCCTTTTCTCTCTCTCTCTTTCTCTGTCTTATTCTCTCTCTTCTCTCTCTCTTCCCCTCTTCTCTTCTCCCTTTTTTGTCTTATTTTTTTCTCTCTCTCCTCTCTCTCCCTCTCTCTCTTTTTCTT
>NC_051427.1:20291893-20301893 GCF_015228065.2 Penaeus monodon | reverse complement strand
CAGGAGTCAAAGGGAAGTCAGAGGGGGGAAAGATAGAGCATGACCTCCTAACTCTCTAAGATAAATGTGTGAGCACGTGAACCATGAAATATAAAACTTTTTGTTTTGTGTGGGAAGGGGTGACGCGGTACGCCCTAAAGATAGTAGAAGGACGCACTGGAATAATAACAAACAGCCCAGAGGCAGTGAGGAAAAACCTGAGGCTAGCGTAAAACCGAGTGCGTTGTATTAAAGGGAAAAGAATCTTGACAGAAAATGAAAATACCCACTTAAGTACCGCGCCCATGTCAACAGGCGAAATCCGTCAGGGAAAACCCCAGTGCGCCGCACGAATGAGGGCTGTTGCCAAACTATTCAATCGCTGTGTAATTTTGTTGACTGTGCTCTGATATGAAAAAAACATTTTAAGTTAATGAGGTAGATGAGAACCTTGTTTACTGTGCCTACAATCTGCCCGACCTTACCTCGCACAGCCTTAAAATCAGAAGCAAATTTCCCTGAACATTGTGCGAAAGCGTGTTGACAGCATGAACAGACGAGTCGAAACAGTGAACTACAGACGATAAGCGTTCCTTATACTTCCTGAATTCGGATGAAAGAGTGCGTCATCAAAACAACTCCGAAAAGTACGTGCGCAATATTGCCAAAAAAATTGAATAATCCTCGCCGGGCCCAAACCTGTAGGAGTGAGGGGCCCCTACGAAAGAATTCAACTCTGCAATCGTCGATGATAAGATACGATTGAATGGGCGAATGTCATGTGCATAAAGGGAAGGATCTATGGAAAGGGGTATTCACAAAGAAAATTAACTGGTCCCTGTGGTATAGCATGAGCTTGGACGCGTTACGGAGTGGCAATAGCGAGAACCGGGCCTCCACATTGTTTGGGGAAAAACCCTTTCCCCAAGGTCCTTCAATCATAGCCCCAGGCGTCCTTCCGTTATGCGGCAGGCGATGCGAGTCTCCTCCCATGAGGAGTGCCACAAAAAATATGGACACCAGCATCCTGGAAGGGGGGCCCCAGATATCACTCACCCACTCACACGACCAGCATAAAGAATATATCACACAAACCCGTTACAAGAGAAAATGAATAGGATGATAATGGGCCGTCCTAGAATGAGCGGTTCAGGTAAATAGCATGCAATCGCAGCTAATTATAGAGATAGAAACAAAACTCTACGGGAGTAACACATATACCTGACGAACTCGCTAACTCTCTATATTATATCCTAAATTTGGAATGTAGCATCACATGACTGCATATCAAATGTAACAATGCCTTTCCACGGCCCAACTGTACGCCGGCGTGGCAGATGATAGAAAACGACTGTAATTGGTCCTTTCTGTATTGATATAGTCTTTTATATAATTTTAGCCTAAAATTGAAATGTAAACATTTTATGTTATAACCATGCATCAAATTACCCAGCTTTCCCACCCTGTGCAGTTAGCCAGGGGGTTAATAAGGACTAAACTAACAAACGCTAACTCTCGAGGACTTGTGCAGTAAATGAGAAAAGGATGATGTTCAAAGCAAGGATGACCAATGAGAGGACATCATGATTCTGACACTCATAAAACTGTCACCGCTTAGGAACGTCAAAATGGACCCACTGCACAGAGCATTTAGCGACAGACTTGCCTCTGCCTTGGGGTTCTTTACTGCCACAACCCCTGTAGGGACCCACAAAAAAACGACTAAGCTTAGGCCGAATAGTAGTATGACAGATTTTTCTTAAACCAAGGAACCCACCCCGATAGTTCCACGAGCGATCTTATGCTGGTACTCAATTATTCTGAACCGAAACCTTTGGGCAGAACGCCCTTTTGCTTTAAACGGTCGCTGCTGCCGAGAAAACCAAGTACTAGCATGTTTTCCGCTAGAGGGGGCGCGGCCTCATCTCCAGGAGTCGCAAAGGGAGCCGCTTGTCCTGTCCCGTGAGAGGAAGTGCGGGCTATCGCCCAGGGAGGAGTGATAGGTAAAAATTGATGGGCCCACGGACAGTGGGGAGAAGAACGTCCCCTCGTCCCTTGCTGTCGTCCACCAGTTTACGCAAAATGTGAGAATGGTCTATTTAAACGTTTCCCTAATGCCATTAGCCTGTACGGAACGGCAAAACGTTCCTGCGTCACATTTAGCTGCTGCGTGAAAAGTGGCTAACACCCGATTTACAAACTCGGTACCGTATCCCCAGCCCTTAAAAATTGTGGGACCAAACGTGAAAGGCCAAAAAAAACAATTAAACCCGTCATGAAATGCTTCGTGAAGTGCACCGCGCCTTTGGGCGGAAACCCCCACAAATCGCTAACGAGAAAATTGTCCACAACCTAGAGTGTTGTTGCCAACCGTGATTGGTGAAACCAGGGGCAAAGGGCACATGACACTTTTGCCAGGGAAAATCCGGAATTCGAACTTGAGTGCAGCGCTGATGAGTGATTTAGCTACCCCCGTTACTAACCCGGAAAATAAAATCGATTACGGGTCAACTGGGGTATGAACACCACAATGCGCTGCTCACGGTATTCATGAGATATTCAACACACCCCGGCCTAAAATTTCCGGCACCACAGGACTTTCGGACGATCCTCGGCCATAATTCGCTTCGGCTGGGGTCTAAGAAGTAACAGTCCCCCGTGTCAAAAAAAAATCCTTAACTGGGAGCCCCTTTAAATTTGGGGGAGGGAGAGAGAAGAGAGACAGGGAGAGAGAGAGAAGGGGAGAGAGAGAAGAGAGAGAGAGAGAGAGAGGAGAGGGAAGAGAGGAGAGGAGAGAGAAAAAGAGAAGAAGGGAGAGAGAGAGAGAGAGAGAGAAGAGAGAGAGAGAGAAAAGGGGAGGAAAAAAGAGGAGGGGGAGAGAGAGAGAGAGAAGGGGAGAAAAAAGAGGAGAGGGAGAAGAAAAAGAGAGGAAGAAGAAAAGAGAGAGAGGAAAAGGAGAAGAAGAGAAAAAAAAGAGAGAGAAGAGAAAATTAAAAAGAAAAAATGAAATAAAGGGGGGAAAAAAGGGGTTTAAAATAAAAAAAAAAATATATTTATAATATAATAATATATTGTGTGTTGGGTTTTATTGTGTAATTTTAAGTTTTATATATTATATGTATATATATATATAAAATTTTTATTTTATTTATTAAAAATATCCTTTTTAATATTGGGATATATAAAAAAAAAAAAAAAAAAAAAAACCTTATTATATTATTTTATTATTAATTTTAAAAATTTTAAAAATTTTATATAATGGTATATAAAACAAAAAAAAAATAAAAACCACCCACCAACCCACACATCAACAATTTAAATTAAAATTATTTTATAAATTTAAAAAATTATTTATTAACCATGAAAATTTTTGATAAATCCCACCAAATGAGGGGTTGGAACTAAAGGGGCGGGGAAAAAGTGGGGGCTCCCCAATTCAAAGCAAATTTTAATTCCCCTTTGTCCCAATTTGGGGCAACACCAAAAGTTTTATGACTTTTTTAGGATTAAAATGAGAAATTTGAAGTGTTTTTTGATTGCTTCGCCCTCCTTGAAAAACAAAACACAAATTCCCGTCGGCTTTTCAACGGAAGAAAGACTGGCCTTTATCTAAGAAAAAAATAATTTAAAATATTCCCTTCATAAATTTGGGGTCAAAGCTTTTAAATATAGCTGAAATGAGATACATTTTATTTTCTTTTTATTTTCCCAAATACTGATACATGAGGGAAAAAATAAGGGTGAATTTTCCCAATTTAAATAATATATTGAATAAATTTACCTAAAAAGGGGATTATAAAAAGGAAAATTTCCCCTGCACTTTAACTACAAACGAAAAATGATAATATAAAATGAAAATTTTAACCCCATTTTTTAGCAATTAAAAGGGAAATTACTTCTCAAACAAAACTACTAGCATATGCTGATGTCGTTTCATGAGCATAGGTATGGTGTTTCATTAGCATATGGGGATGGTGTTTTTTAGCAAATTTTGATGGTGTTTTATTACATATGGTGTGGTGTTTTTTTAGCATATGGTGATGGTTTTCATTAGCATATGGGGATGGTTCAGACGGTTTTTTTTAGTATGGGGAGTCGGGAGCCTAGCTATACTTTTTCATTTGCTGCGAGTTTTTTTTACGAAAGGCCAGTTGGGTTTCAATTTTAAAATCAAAATTTTTCCATAGGGGGACAATTGTTTCATGAAGGGGGGGAACACTTAGCAGAATTGACGATTGAGTCGATTCTTTTTCCATTTCTACTAATGCTTGTTCTCGCATTTTTGAACCCCCCGATTTGCTCATCTACTCACTTTTAGCTCGCAACGACGTTTTTGGTGGGGGAGTTTTTTTTTTTTTGCTGTAGTGTGGCTCTTCATATCAGATTTTACTACTTTCCTCTTCTAGCATCCAATTACTTGCGCTCCCACTGAAAAGGCACTGTCAGTACGTTAAGTGCAGCTCATCCGTATCAACTTATTTATTTCCTCAAGGGTGGGGGGTACATTTCTAGTGTGGAAAGTGGACTAAAAGGGGTGGGGGAAAGCCATTGTGTCGTAGGATACCCATTCCTTACTTTGACATTGGGCCCAACCGGGTGGGCGGTATCAAAATTTTTTCTTTTCTCTCTGAAATTTCCTTAACTGCTGCCCTTTCTCCTTACTTCGGAAACTGGAAAGAGAAAAATATAATAGTGAATAGAGGAAAACAAAGCTAATAATAATTATTGGGGAACCTACGGTCAAAATCCTTCAAATTTTCAGAGTTTGTTTTTTTGCCTCCAAAGTGTAAGTTTTTTCTTTTTTGGCCGTATGTCCCCCTTGTAGTCATTTTTAGATTAAATTTTTTTTGTACTATTTTCATTTTTTTTTTTATTACAACCAAACTATAACATTTGTGTAACAAACTATTTAATTGTCTATCATTTTTATAAACATAATATTCATATCTCTATTTTGATATGTTGCTCCGGGGAGTCTTTCTTTCCTTTCGTTTTAGTTTCGCATTGGGAAGACTCAGTGCAAAAAAATTATAAAGCAAACCCTAAAGCCGCATGGGGGGCGTTCAGCCGCATTTATGCCAGTATCGGGTCTCATCATGGAAAGAAAATTTCAAGAATTTTTTTTTGAAAAATGCAAGTTCCAAACGCATCGGAAATGTGGAGGCAAGATTGTCGGATGAAATGCCCCCGAATGAGGCTCGCTCTTCCATAATTACAAGCAGTACACTCTATTTTTTTAATGGGTTTGCTGATTCAAAGTGTTGTTTTACTAGATTGATGTTGGAGCATGGGCGAAACGGCCCCCCCAAACAATTTTAAAAAATTCCTAAAAATTCAAAAAAAATTTTTTTTTATAGAAAAAAAAAAAAAAAATTAAAAAAACGTTATTCCATATTTGAAATTGCAGTCGATGATTGACATTCAATGCTGAAAAAATGAACCAAAACCCCCACTGAATGGGAATGGCAGGAAAAATTTATTGATTGAATGCGCGGTGGACGCACTCTAAGGTTGGGACCCCAGTCCCGTTGGGGTACAAAGTTTTTTTTCGCGTGAATGTATTCAGAAGTGCTAGTAGTGAACGGCTTTTTTATTATATTAAGTTTTTTTTTTTTTCTTTTTTTTTTTTTAATATATATATTATATACTATATATATATTTTTTGGTTTTTTTTTAAATTAAATGTATTGTTTTTTTTTGTTTTCCCCTTCTTGATATGGTCCTGTGGGTTTTTTCAATATCTCTATTCTTGGCGGATCCTTCGGGCAACCCTTCCTATACCCTTATTTAAAACCATAACCTGCCGTTGCATGTGTATTTTACAACAGTGAATATGTATTTATATGTATATATATATATTTTTTTTTTCTTGCTTTTTTATTTCATTTTTACTTTTTAGTCATTAAAAAAAACTCGTTTTTTTTATTCTTTTTATTTTTTAATAGTATCTCTTACATGTTTTCAACTAAAAATACAAAGATGGCGCCCGTCGCCTGCATCCCAACCACAAGCGCCAACAAGTTTCCTTGGAGCCGGACTTGGACCCCAAGGGCGCGCTCACTGGCAGAGGCGCAGCATCTCGCCGAGCGCCTGGCCGATCTCCTCGAGCGTGGGGCGCTGGTCGTTTCTGGGGCGCTGCGCTCGGGTCCGCCAGCGCCTGCAGTGCCGCCGACGGTGCCTTCATGCTCTCCGCCACGAACTGCAGCATCACGCCCAGCGGCAGTGCCATCCCGAAGTCGATGATGTGCACCGACGGCGCTCCTGCTGCGCCGCGCAGCTGCACCATCACGTTGGTAGGCTTCAGGTCGCAGTGCACGATGCCGGCGGCGTGCACGGCCGCCACGGCCTCCGCCAGCTTCACGCTCACCTACAGGAGCTGCTTGTGGCTGCGCTGCACGCTCAGGACATCGGCCAGGGACTCCTTGCCCAGGTACGTCATCAGGAGGCACGACGGATCCTCGCTGTACGCCAAGGCCATGGGAGCTCCGCCCGCGCCCTGCAGCCGCCTCAGCATCTCCATCTCGTGCGCGAACACCGCCTGGGAGGCGGGGGCGGCCAGCTTGAGGGCGCACTCTTGCCCTTGTAGCTCACGCGCCCCCACGCGCCCGTACGGGGCCCTTCCCGAGCGCACCTCCTTCCCCTTCTGCAGGAACTTGCACTCCTTGCTCAAAGCTTGGCCACCCACATCCTGTCGCTGTTGGCCAAGTCTGCGCTCACAGGCTCCAGGCTTCCGCTTGGCTTGGCTTCTTTCTGCTGAGCTGCCTGCGTACGGTGTTGCTCTGATGTGGCTTGGCTCAGATATGGCGATCGTGGCGGCTGTCGGCGCTTCATCGACTCTGGGTAAAGAGGTTACAAGAAACAAAAGACAGTCGCTAAGCGAAAAATCGACCAGGAATTGTTTCTGGCAATTATTCCTCACTTTTAATTAGTTTTTGTTGACATAATGACGACTGTCGGTCATTTAAAAGGGTTTATGCAAATGTGTTATCATATATCTTATTCACTGGAAAATGAAAGCAAATTAAAAAAGTGAAATGAACTCAGATCTGAAACCAAGTGTGGAAAACACACGGAGTCCCATTCATTATATTATTATTATTTTTATTATCATTATTATTATTATCATTATCCCTTATTATTTTTATTATTATTATTATTATTCATCATCATCATCAACATCATCATAAATATTATTAATATTATTATCAAATAATGATAATGATTATAATAATTTTGTTAATATAAATATGATACTGTAAATATTAATAAAGATAAAAAATAACAATAATAAAAAAATCTTTATTATGATGTTATTGTTATTATTATTATTATTGTTGTTGTTGTCATTATCATTTTTTATGTCATTATTATTATTACTTATTACTTATCCTGTTATTATTAATATTTAAAATTGTTTTTGTGACATCGAGGATCCAATATAGTCAGCAATGCTAATTTGTACCGATGAGGTTTTTTAGTTATTATAATTGTCTCTGAAACAGAAAAATTATCATATCACATAGAGTGTAAATAAAATTTAGACGTTCATATCATAACTCAGATATTCCCCACGTACCGCCGGGCTTTGGCAAAATTATAAATTAGTTATCCCTCTTTAGGTTTTAAAGAAAATAGTACTTTCTAATTCTATTCAAAAGAAAACGTAAGTTTATTTAGGGGAGAACGTTTTCATTTTGCTTTTAGGTCTCCATTTCTCGTATCAAGAGAACTATGAAGCGAGAGAGAGAGAGAGTTAGTAAGTACTATTTCCTTGTTTCTTTTCCTCATTTTTCTTGTTCGTGTTTTTTTTTTTCCTTTCTTTTCCCTTTTTCTATCCCGCTTTCATTCTTGTAATAATTTATTATTTCTTATTCTCTTTCCCATTTCCCTTCTTATTCTTCATTCTTTCATATTCTTTTTCTTACGTTAAAAAGAGAGAAAGAAGTGAGAGTGGAGGGAGTGAGAGTGAGAGGAGAGTGAAGTGAGAGTGGGTGAGAGTGAGAGTGAGGTGAAGGGAAGCGAGAGCGAAGCGAGAGCGAGAGCGAAGGGAGAGTGGAGTGAGAGTGAGAGTGAGAGTGAGAGGAGAGGAGAGAGAGAAGGAGGGGGAGAGGAAGAGAGGGGTGGAGGTGAAGTGAGAGTGAGAGTGGGAGGAGAGTGAGAGGAAAAAGCGGAGGGGAAAAACGAGACGGAGCGAAGCGAGACGGAGCGGAGTGAGAGTGGAGTGAGAGTGGAGTGAGATAAGCGAGAGCGAGGCGAAGCGGGGGGTGAGAGTGAGAGTGAGAGCGAAGGAGGCGAGAGCGAGAGCGGAGCGAGAGCGAGAGAGAGAGGAGAGAGAGAGAGAGAGAGAGAGAAGATAGTAGAGAAAATAGTAGATTTAAAGAGAGAGAGAAATGCAAAGAGAAACCAAAAAAATTAAGCATTCAAAAGAAAGGTGATTAATATCATGAGAGAGAGGGAGAGTTAAAAGTTTAAAAAAAAAAATTTTTAAAAGTTTGGTTAGGATTCCCATTTTAAACAAAAGGTATTCTTGGGGGGACTACTGTCTGCTTGCTTTTGCCAAAGTGTGTCAGCTTTCTGCTGATCGGGGAACCCAGTCCTTGCCCCCGTGGTGCCCACCACAGCATAACCCCGGGGACAGTTCAATTTCGCGCCTGGGCGGGGCGCGAACCGCCGACCCCTCGGAGAAGGGGCCGACACGTTACCACTTACTACCCGGGGAGAGAGAGAGAGAGAGAGAGAGAGGAGAGGGGGAGAGAGAGAGAGGAGGGAAGGAAGAGAGAAACAGAGACGAGAGAGAGAGAGAGAGAGGAGGAGAGGAGAGAGAGAGAAGAAGAGGAGAGAGGAAGGAGAAGGAAGTAAATAGAAAAGAGAAAAAAAAAACTATAAAGGTAAAAAAAAGGGGAAAAAAAAATAGGAGGTTTATTCAAATTGAAAAATTTAAAGCAAAACAAAAAAAAGGAACAGACAAGAATAATCATGGGAAAAAATCAAAAAGAAAAATCAGAAAAAACCCAAAAAACTCAAAAAACAAAAAAAAAAAAAATAAAAAGAAAAGAACAACTAAAAAAAAATTAAAGGGAGGAAGGGAAAGGAAAAAAAAAGGAAACCAAAAAAAAATACAAAAAACACAAAAACACACACACACAACCAAAAAAACACCCACACACACACACACACACACACACACAAAAAACACACCCAACACACACACATAATATATATATATATATATATATAATAATATATATATATAATATAATATATATTGTACACACATACCACACACAGCGGGTGTGTAATATTATATTATGTATTATACATGTAAAAACAATAAAAATGTATATAAAAATATGTAATTACTTATAATACCATATTTATACATTGGTTAAGTTATATAAATTTAAAAATATTTATGTTAATATATATAAAATTAATAATATATATACTATATATACAATACATGCTGTAACCAGAATATTAATAATATATATTTTTAATATATATATATAACATAATTTTTATATATGATATTTAATCATAAGTACCAACCACACACAAAACCACACACCCAAAAACACACACAAAAATATATAATATATAAATATATAATAATAAAATATATATATAGAATACATAGTATAAATATTTCATGGGTATACAAATGTTATGTTATATAATTATTATATGCATAAATATAATTCCTTTAGATAAATAATAATATGTATAACTATTAAAAGAATTAAGTATCTACTCCCAATATTATTTTTAAAATTTTCCATAATATTAAGGAATATTTCAAAAATTCACGACCCCTACAGGTAAATTTTTAAATTTTTTTAAAGCCCAAAAAAATTCCCAGGCATTCACGCTCAATAACGCGTATTTTTGTTCACGATCGAGCAAGCGCGGCTGGCTACGAAAAGGGCAGAGAAAATTTCAAATTTCTGCATTATATTGCTCCAAACCGGTATCAGACGCATCGGGGACGGAGATAGAATATTATGTAGTCGGTAGAGTTAGA
>NC_051427.1:20288615-20291793 GCF_015228065.2 Penaeus monodon | reverse complement strand
CATTGTTCATCGACGCCAACTTAGCCAACTGGTGCGGCCAACCCCCGAGCCCACCAGGGTAGCAGGTGTGCTGGTCCCAAGCCCGGATAAATAGAGAGAGATTACCTAAAAAGGAACACCGCACTCTCGTGGAAAGGACTGGGACCTCCACTACTCACTCCAAGAGTACACAACATGAAAAACAATAAGTATCTCCTGTGACCACGGCGGCCAGACATAATACCGTTAAAAGAAGAAATATATATCTATATATATAATTAAATAATAATATAATATTTTATTTTATATATATATATAATAATAAAACCCCTTTTATATATATATATATATATTTTAAAATACTAATAGAAAAAAAATGTATATTATATATTATATATATACTACACACACACAGACACACACACAAGCATATATATATAGAAATATATATATATATAATATATATATTATATATATAATAATATATATATATATAGAAATATATAAAATATTATATATATATATATATAATATATATATATATATAATATAACTATATATATATAATATAAAAACATATCTTATATACACACCAACACATAACAAAACACACCCACAAAACAACACACACACCCACGCACAAAAACCCCACACACAATTAATTATATATTATATATTATATAAAATATATATAATAAAATATTATATATATATGCATAAATATATATAAAAAATTTATTATATATATATTATATATATATATATAGTTTATATATTTTTTATATATATATTATGTGTGTGTGGGTGTGTGTTTATATTAGTATATATATACATATGTATTTTTATTTCTATATATATATTATATATATATATATATATATATACATATTTAAACAAAAAAAAATACAAAAACAACACACACACACACAAACACACACACACACACACATATATTAATATATACATATTAAACTATATATTATATAATATATAATATATACCTATTATTATATATATATTTTATATATATATCTATATATATTATATATTATATATATATATTTTATATATATATATATGGGTGGGTGCTTCATGCGCAAGGTGATGTAAATAAATAGATAGTGTTAAGTGCTTGCATGCCTTCTCCAATGCTAGCCTAGCAGTTTTGGGGATAAGTTTCTCCCTCCAGGTCACAGCCTCTCCGTCATCGAGATTTCTGCGGGCCCCTTTTCGGGGCCACCATGGGTAACTGGGCATCTTGCGGTCCCAGGTAAACTGTAGGGGATCTCGGGCAGCAGGAGGCCCCAGGGTACGGAGCTATGGCCTACCGGCGTGCGGACTGCCCTAACTCCATACCAAATCCTGCCCCCTAGCCACCCTGGGGTAACTGGGTGGCTTGGGGAGGTGGGCCTTTTAAAGTCCTCCTCCCCCCAGAAAACCTTAGCAACGCACCAATGAATGGATATGCTGGGCAGAGGGGTGCTGTCCCTCCCACCCGGGTAGGCGCTTGGAACTTTGGGAATTGGAGCGACCGGGAGTTGAGGTGGCTGCCCTTTCGGAGGTGAGAAGACCTGTAGTGGCACAATCAGATGGGGGTACACCTACTACTGTTTGGGCCACAGGGGTGGTCACCACCTCCAGGGTGTAGCCATGGGCCTTTCCCCACCGACTTCAACCCTCAGTAGTTGAGGTGACACCAGTTGTGACCGTATTATGGCACTGAGACTGAAGCATCCCTTTGGTTTCATATCTCTTATTGCTGTTATGCTCCTAACAATGTTTGTAAACTCTATGTGACTGCATCTGTGGCAGACAATTGTCCCGGCGAGATATTCACATTGTTCTAGGCGCTTCAATGCGTATCCAGCTGTGACCGAGCTGGCTATGAGATGTCTGTCGGCCCCCATGGCTCGGCAGCTGATCCCACACGAAAAAACCTCCCTCCGGAAAATTTTAAGTCCAGAAATGAGGCATTCTGGCTCCTGTACTAGCCTCCAACCGCCTAACGTTTTGTGTATGGTACAGTGCCAAGGAGACCAACCACATTCTGTTCCCCTGATGGAGATCCTCCAGACTGCAGAGTTTACCGGGGTTTTGTTTCACTGACCACAGGGTGCTTGTGGCTACCTATGAATCCCCTTCAAAACATCCCTGCCTCTAGTGGCCCCTCTAAGATGTTTCACTTGACAGACTAAGGAGGAGACTGGCTGTGGGTCAGTCTCTGACCGATTCACAGAACTGACAAAGACGGACCGTTGCTCTGTGGAGATCTTCAAGCCATAACACTTGAGCAGCCCAGGGGTCCATTGGGTAAAGCCCTCGGCAAGGCCCGAATTCCATCTCCGGAGACAATAGAGGCCCTGAAGTCTGTCGCATGGCTGGCTGAAGGTAATCCCAAATCTTGTGGGCGCTCCCTGGTGTGAGAATGGACAAGGAACAGTTCAAACAGAATCGCTGAGAGTTGAAACATTTCTTGGTAAAAGACCTTCACCCTGTACCAACCCCAAGAAAGCTGACTCAAGCCTCCTCACAGTGGTGCAGTCGATCAACTATGGACGGATCATTCATGTCAGTTGGGTTGTGAAGTTGGCGAGTATTTGAGCCCTTGTACAGGTAGACCCCCCCAAAAAAAAGTTAGGGTTGGATACACGATGTCCAATACCTGTGCGGGCCCACCCATCACGGGGGAAAAACTCCTATCCTATGGAGGTAAGGGATGGTATTTTCCAACTAAAGAGTGGGAAGCTGCAGGCATAGTGGGTTTTCCCTGCTGAACTGCTAAAGGCTGGGGTGAACCTATTGCTTGGGTCACCTCTGGCAGTCTGGTACCATTCTCCTGACCTGCTGAGGGCATGGTCCCCCCTCTCTGGAAGGGGAAAGGGGATCGGGATGGTGCAACTACCGTGGCATTTACCTCTCGCTGCAGGGAAAGTTCTAAACCCACATCTTCTGAATGGATTCACAACCACCTCTGAGGGATCAGGGAAACCGAGCAGACTTTATTTACTCCTGGCAATCCCAATATACTGAATCTATGCTTGAGTAATTGTGGAACCCGTGTGAGTTTGGTCGTGGGTTCTCGCAGCCTACATTGACCCAAGAAGGCGTTTGATCGTGCATCGGGAATCCTAGGGAGACCTGATACTGGGATTCCGACGCAGATTATTTGGGGTCTGTCAATTTTTCCTGTAATTCAGGA
>NC_051427.1:20266115-20278615 GCF_015228065.2 Penaeus monodon | reverse complement strand
CCCCAAAACACACAAAACACACACACAAAACCCCAACACACACCACACACACACACACCACAACCACACACACACACTATATTTTTAAAATTATATTTTATATATTTTAATATAAAATATATTATATTATATAATATATATATAAAATATATAAAATAAATACACACACAATACGGGAAACATATATATGAAATATAAAATAACCCAAAACAAAAAAATACATGTTACACACACACGCAAAAAAAAAGAAAATATGTGCGTGGTATTGCATATAGTATAAAATTTTATATATATAAAATATATTATATATATAATAAAAATATATATAAATATAAAATATAATATATAAGTTAAAGTTTTTATAGTTTTTTAAAAAATTTTAGCATACACAACGCGTAACGCACACGCACACGCACACCCCACAGGGGCACACGATACGCACACGAAACCCCAACACACACACACCCACACTCACACACACACACACACACATACCGTTTTATCATACACACGTAAGACCCGGGAATGGGGGCCCCTAAAAGGAGTTTTAGAAGGTGGCGAGTTTTAAGGGTGTAAAGGTAGCAACAAATTGCTAGACTCCTTTTAAAATTTGATGGAGAAACGAATCGCCGAGGAACGAGTGTTTCCCTCCTTGGCCCCCCGCAGAGAGTCTGCCTGTAAATCCCCACAGGGGTCTAAAAGGGGCCCTTAGATCACGTGCTTACCATATGACAACAGGGTGATAAAAGGTAGTGTTAAAACAATGCAAGTTTGGGAGAGGATAGACAATACAACTTTGGGAAGTCTAGTTTTGGAAAGAGAGACGAATAAACGGGAAAAGCAATGGACATACTTAAAGTATGTTTTTGTGTGGAATATGGGCATGTGACAATACATAAGATTAAAAGGCATGGACAAAATTAAAAACAAAAAAAAAAATATAAAAGAAAAAAACATTAGCAACATTTTTCGGAACATCACATATATAAAGCGGGTTTTACACACACACACAAAAAGACGTACGTAAAACACACACATTTACACACAACACACACACACACACACAACACCAAACACACACACACAAAACCACACAAACACACACACACAACACACACACACACACACACACACACACACGCACACACCCCAATTATATGACGCCCCCCGAGGGTCAATTGTTAGGCTTTGGACTCCGCCCACATGGTCCGACCCCAATCCCGTCGGGGCAGTCGAAAAAAGGCCTCCCACTCTGATGCCCCGCTCGAACCTGTCTCAGGGGGGATATATAATTTTCATATATAATATATAATATATATTATTTTATTTTATATTTTTTAAAATATTATAAATATATAAAATTTATATATAATTTTAAACATATATTGTATACATGAAAAAATATAATAAAAATATAATAAAATATATCTTAATTAATATATTTTTAATATAATATATATATATATTTTTATATATATTTTTATAATTATATTTTTTAGCTATATCATCTATCTTTTTATATATATACGTATGAATAAAATAAATACATAAAAAATTTTTTTTTGTTAAACCCAACCATTCTTTCCATTGTTTTTAAAGAGGTCTTTTTAAAGAAAGGGTATATATATGTACACAAACCCACACCACACACAACACACACAAACACACACACAAAAAACCACACACAAAACACACACACACACACACACACACAAAAAAACACACACACACAAAAAAAAGTGTACGTTCAGGGTTTGAGGATCTTGGAGTGAGAAATGGGGGCCCCCAAATTTCCCTTTTCACGGAGAATCCCGGTGTCCCCTTTTTAGGAAATCATTCTCTTTTCCCCCGGGTTGCAAACCGGGCCCGGGACTTGGGCCGTTTCCCCCAGCCAAGGGCTAGGTAAACAATCGAGGTGAAGTTTCTTCCCCCAAAGGGGAACAACGCCCCGGCCAGGATTTCCAACCCTCAAACCCAGACTGCCTTTGGTGACAGCTGGTCCCACAAAATATTTTTTATAAAATTATGTAAATACATATAAATAAAATAAAAACTATAATAACACATAATATGTGTAATATGAATATTTATATAAAAATATATAAATATTATATAATATATATATTTTAAAATATATAATATATAATATAAAAAATATATATGCCAATATAGGGCATAACATGCATATAAATAATATATAAAATATAATTACAAATAATTTTGTGTAAAAAATGATTATATATATATTAATAATAATATATATATAAAATATTATAATATATATTTTAAATTATATATATGCTCATATATATCCCTTATACATGCATATATATATTATTATATTAAAATATAAAATATTATAATATATATATATAATAATATATTTTATTATAAATATTTTAATATTAATATATATTTTGATTTTCATATATATTTTCACATATGAAATTTAATATATGTATAGTATAATGCATATAAATGTATATGATACAAAAATTTATACATGTATATAAAACTCCCAAACCCTTCACGCACTAAAGACAACAAAACAAAAAACACACCAACACACGCACATACAACACACCCCATACACAAACAAGGAAAAAAAACACAGACAATATATATACACATTTAAATAAAATTTTTGGGGGTATTATTGTATAAGTTTAATCTTTTTTTTGTATAAAACTACCTGTTTTACCCCGTATATTTTAATATATTTTAATAATAATATAATATTTTATAATTTTTTTTAAAATTATATATTTTAACCCCAAATATATTATATATATTATAAGATAATATTTTATAATATAATTTTAATAATAAATATATTATAATATGCGTAGTATATAAAATAATAAAAATTTATATAAATATATAATTTAATATTTATATATATAATTATATATATATTATTTTATAAATATATAAAAGTATCCCATATGTATATTTTTACATATATTACCTACAAAACACACACACACACACACACACACACACACCCCACACACACACACACACAACACACACACACTTTTATTTTTTTATTTGAAATACACACACCCCAAAAAGTTTTTTAACCCCACAAAACACACACACACAAAACCCCATGCACGCAAAAAATATTCATTTTTTTACAAATACACACACACACACAAAACAAAACACGAAACCCGGTACATAAAAATTTTATAATATTAATAATATATATATTATATATATTAAATATTATATATAATTTTAATATATAATTATATATCATAAATAAAAAAAAAAGGGTTGTCATTTTTGAGAAACCGTGGACCTCTCCCCCAAACCCTTCCCCAAATCAACTCGATCTTGCGCTTTTACTTTTTTTTTTTTTACCATCGACAGCCCGCAAAATTTTTGATTTTGTGCTCATCCTGTTTTCGAAAAGCGCCGCATGCGAAAAATGGGTGAATCCAGCACACACGAAATGCCCGGCGGGGTATTGAAACCCCCACGGTTTATAAATAATTATATATAATATATAAAATATTTTTAATATATTAATAAAATAATATATATATATATAAATATAATGTTTGCCCACACACAAAACACCACACACAACAATATATATTAAATATATATAAAAATATTATATATATATATTAAATAATATAAAAATTTAATATTTTAGCAGCATGACCCCGCAACCTGGGGGTTCAGTGGGGTTTTCCCCGGGTTTGGGTCACATCAAGTCACAGCCATGCCCACCCCATTGGACAGCGGGCTCCCCCGTTCTGCGAGCCAAAAGCGCTAGTGTATTTGCCGCAGAGCGTGAAACGAGACAGGCGGGCCATAAGAAAAAGGGGCCCCCGGGCGAAGCCAAAATTCGAAAATCTAAGAGCAGCAACCGAGTTCCGGGTTTCCCCGCCCCCAAAGGGCAGAGCAGCCCAAAAGGGACTCCCAAACCCTTAGCCGACTCGGGGACCCTGCCAGCTCCCCCGTTGACCCCCCCCGGACTTCACCACCAACATACCCCAACCCTGTGGGCTCTCACACCCAAAAAAAAACACCCCCAAAGAGATAAGACACAGTAACCTAAAATAGAAAATGATTTTCCCCCAAATCATTTTTTTAATTCTGGGGACCGGGGGAGTGACACGAATGGTATTTCGCTCACTCGCTTTCCCACTCTCGGGAGGGGGGAGCACCTGTAGCAGAGGGACCCCCCAGGTATTTTCCCCAGGTCGGGTACATCAGGTCCCACGGGCCATGTCGCGCCCCTTTGGGGACAGCGGGCCCCTCTCGTTCCCGTGAGTTTAAACAAGCGCTAGTGTACTTAGATATGTATAGGCCGCGGTGGCCGGGGTTAGAGCATGGGCCCAAAGATGTCATCCCGGCAATTGATTTCGACACATATACATAGATACATTTATGTATATTTTTAAATTTTTATTTTGGGTTATTTTTTTACATATATATATAGGTATATAATGTAAATATGTGTAGTCTTTTTTAAAAACGTATACATCCCAAATTTTTTTATATGATATACAGAAAATATATACAATGGGGGTTGTGTTAGGTATTTTACAGGCCCCCTCTCTGCAAGCAGACGACCCTCCCTGAATGGGCAATCCCTGCCCCCAAATTCCCCAAAAACATGAGCATCCCTTTTATAACGATAGCTCATGTTTGAGCAGCAGTGGCCCCTCTCTAACATCCTTCGCCACTCAACTCGACTTCCCTTTTTCTTTCCATTTGGTAAACGACAACCCGCAAAATTTTTGAGTTGCGCTCAGTCTTGTCTTGGGGTTTTGCCCCCTTCCCCCTTTTTTTCCCTATCCCCACCCCTGTCAGCAAGTTTTTCCAATACTTTTATTTCCCAATCACAGACCAAAAAACCCTTTAAATTTCCTTTTTTTAAAGATGCCCAAAAGCCGGCCCTTACAATTTTTTTTTTTTAGCACTTAAATCTTTCAAATTTTCTTTCTTTTTCATTTAATATTTAGTCCCGTCTTTTTAAACACCACTTTTAAAAAAAATATTGATCTTTTCTTGCTATTTCTTAAAGCCCCCAAAAACACTCAAAAACCATAGGAAATTGGGAAAAACTAATGAGTTCAAAAAAACCTCAATTTTGTCCGTAAGGTAATGTTTCGGTCTTCCAGATGTTATTAGACAAACTGTGGCTTTTTTCGGCAATTTTAATTTTTTATCTCCGGTAAATCATCATATGTTTTAATTAAAAACAGCTCCAAGATAAGGGTGGGCACCCGGCCAAAGTAAAGGTGATGGCCAAGCCCGGTTTAAAATAGAGAGAATGTTTACCAAAAAAGGTAAAAACCGGAAACTCATGCTGGACTACGGCGGTAAAAAATTTCCCCCCCGAACCTCCCCTTTAAAAAAAATAATATATGTATTTTTTTTTTTAAACATATATGCATATGAAATAAATATGTAGATATATTTTACCAAAATAAAACATATAAATATAAAAAATATATGTATATATGTTTATAATATATATTATATAATTTGTAATATTTTTAAATATGTTCCCAAATTAAATAGATATTTTGTATGAAAATTTTTAAAATTTTTAACGGTATGTTCATTTTTGAGCCGCCGTGGTCACAGAGATTTTAAATTTGAAATTTTTATGTTGTGATTTTTTGGAGTGGGGGTACGTGGAGGGCCCCCCATTTCCCTTTCCCACGGGAGGGGCCCGGGTGTTACTTTTTTTTTTTTTAGGAAATTTCAATCTCTATCTTTATCCGGGCTTGGGACTAGCACTGGATTTGGGGCCCGGTTTGCCCCCCATTGGTTGGGGAGGAAAATTGAGGGAAGTTCCTTCCCCCGGGGGAAAACGCGCCGGGGGGGATTTCAAACCCCTTCCAAACTCAGTTTGGGCAGTCGGGACAGTCTAGGCCCCCCCCCCGATGTTAAAAACCACTGGGTTTCACCGGGGCCCCATTTTGTAAAATTTTTAACAGAATATAATTAATAAAAATTATTATTATATGTATAAAAAAAATTTAATATATATATATAGTATAGCCCTTAAATATATATTATAATAAAAAATATATTTTAAAATAAATATATAATTTTATATATAATGAAACACATATATATTATCAATTTTTTTTTTTTAATGGTGGGTTCATGTTTGACCCCGCCGGGCACAGCATAAAAACTTAATTGAAATTTTTCAGTTGTGAGCCTTTTGGGGTCAGTACGGAGGGGCCCCCGTTCCTTTCCACGGAGAGTGCCGGTGTTACCTTTTTTTTGGAACATTTTTTTTATTTTTCCGGGGGGTTTTTTGGGGCCCAAACCCCTGGGCTTGCCCACCCAGTGGCCCAGGTAGGGAATCGAGGGAAGTTTCTTGGCCCCAAAGGGAACAACGCGCCGGCCGGTGACCCCCAAAACCCCCGAATCAGGGGTTTCCCTCGGACAGTCTTTAGTCCGATGCCTCAACCCCCCGGCCCCCCGACCCCAATTATCAATATATTAAAATGCATATCATTATGAAACATTTTGAATAAAATATATACACATTTCACATACAACACCCCATGCGACACATAATACATACATTACATTTTATACCATATCCAAAATATATTAATATATTGCCAAACATAAAAACAAAAACATAAACTACAACACCCCAAACAACCAAAACACACACACCCCACCACACACCCCAAAAACACACACCATACACACACACACCCCACACACCAAACACACAAACAACAACAATATTTTAAAATTATATCAAACTATATTATAATATATATATAAAATATACGTATATAAAATTAAACATAATATAATTTTATATATATTTAAGAGAATCGTTCCTTGGGGAAATTTCCTTCAGGACATAATTTTAATATATATATTTTATAAATTTCAATATATATACTTATATAGATATATATAAATTAATATATATAAAATATATTTAAAATATATAATATGACCACATCAAGTAATAAGAATATGGCATTATTGTCGCCACCCCTCTCAAAAGGGGAGAGACTCTATATATTTTATATATATATATATATATATATTAAATATATATGTATATATGAAAAATATATATAATTTTAAAAAAATGTGTGTGTGTGTGGTGTGTGGGGGTGTTGTGGGTGGGTGTGTGGTGGTGTGGTATTTTTGTATGTGTGTGTAATTATTTGCAGTAAAGTATTTTTTTGTTTTTATCCCCTTTTGCATTTTCCCTCTTCCCCGTAACTGCCTTGTTTCTATCTTCCCCCCCTTTTCTTTTTCTGGCCTCTCTCTCTCTTTTCTTTCTCTTTCCCCTTTTTTCTCCCCCTCTCCCCTCCCCTCCCTTTCCCCCCCCGGTTTAAAGCTGTTAAATTTTTATAAAATATATTGTTTTTGATTAAATGTGTAAATAATTATTATTTTAAGGACTTCTCAAGGGGCCCCGGTGGGCCCAGTGGGGTAGAGAAACGGACTCAAAACGTCACGACGCAAATTTAGTTCTAGCCAGGGAAATGGGGAGGCCAAACCCAAGTCAGTGCCGGCCCCGCCCGGGAAAAGAAGGGTTTGGGGAAGAAGGGCATCCCTTCCCTAAAAAAATTGCCAAACCCGATCAATGGCGATCCCTTTAAGAAAGGATAAAAAAAAAAAAAAAAAAAAAGCTAGGAAAACTTTCAAATAACCCCTCACCCCTTAGTATTTCATTGCTCATTCATTTTTACCTTAGATAAAATTAAAACCTGTCCCGAGGGTTTACATTTTTTGCGATAATTTAACAACACCTTTTAAATCTAAGGGTACTTATAAAGGCCATTCCTTCAATTTTTATAAAGCTTTAGAAAAAAACAACAAAAAAGAATGTGTTTATGCAGAAATCTGTCACGAAATTTTGGTTTGGGTTTTTTATACATTATAAATTTCGGTTTTTTTTTTTTTATAGTTTATTACGGGTTTCCAATGAAACCAAGGATGTAAAACTACGAATAATCCATATTTCCCTGAAAAAGGATTATAAAACTATCCTTTTTTTAATAAGCTGTGATAAGAAAAAGTTTGGAAAAAGTTTTTATATTACCCGGTATTATACACCAAAACACATCAAACAAAAGCTTCTTTATATAAAAAAATTTGAAAAAGAAACAAGAGATAAGGGTCTCCTATAAGTAAAAACTTTAAAACGGCCAAAAAGTTAGAAGTAGCAGAAAAACAGGACGATTCATACCCCATGCATCCAAAAAAACGAACAATTGTTTTACCCAAATTCCCCTTTGGGGGTTTTTGGTTTTGTTTAAATTTTAACAAAAGGTTTCCGAATAAGCAGAAAAAAACTTCCCCGGGGGGCGGGAACTAAAACCCCACTGGGCATTACCCAAGATCTAAATCGATTAAAAACCAAAAAAACTTTGGGCAACCCTGGAGCACGCACGCAAAACGCCACCCCCACACGACACGCACACGGACACGGGCACGCACGGGACACACCCACACACAAAATACAAAAATATATATATATTTTAAAAATATATATATATATATATATATATATATTTTCATATAATTATATAAATATAAATAATACATATTCTGAAAACCGTGAATACCCGTTGCCCTTTTTCCCGAAACCACTGCCCCGGCCCGCAGCTTTACCATACCTCTAGCACTTTGGGGCTCAAGGGTACTATTTCCCCCCAACCCCAGGGTCCCGTTAAACGTCGGGCCCGGGCAAATATATTAATATTATATATCATATATTTTATATTTATTATATAGTATAAAACACCCTGCATATATACATTTTCATAATGTGATATATAAAATAATGATATGAATACACACACACACACACACACAAACACACACACACCCCAAAACACACACACACACACACACACAACCCCTATATTTTACATATATTAATCTTTTAATTTTAATATATATATAATATATATAATATAATACTATAAAAATATGCATATCTATCAGTTTACGTAGGGAGGATTTTAATGCATTGTATAAATAGTATGTATGTTTTTATGGGCAGGTTTTATATAAAGTTATAAAACATAATGATAATATACCAAAAATATATATAATATTTAAAATATATTTCATTATTATTTTTTTATTCATACCAAAATACACACACATGGTTTTGTATATTTTAAAATATATATATAATTAAAATAATATATATAATAAAAAATCTATATAAATATAGTAAAAAATATGTTTTTAAAAACTATAATAGTAATATACCCAAAATTAAATAGTAATATATAATATATATATATATAATATATATTTTTTTTTTATATTAAAATTTAATTTGTATTTATATTTATATATAACATTTTATATATAATTATATATAATATAAAAATATAAATTTAAAATTTTTAATATATATAATAGATATAAAATATTATAAACATACACTTTCAGGACAATGTATAAAAATAATAATAATTTTATATATATATATAGATATTAATATAAAAATATATAATATTTTAAAATATTTTATATAAATATGTACGTGTAAGGTATTATATATATATATATATTATATTAAAAAAAAAATATTATAAAATATATATATTATTATATACATTTCACTACACTACATATGTTTATGTTATAAATATATAAAAATATATAAAATATATTATATAATTATATATATATAAATAATAATTATACAAAACGCACCCCGCACACGCCCCTGAGCCCCAACACACGACAAAGGAAGTTTAGAAGCGGCGTTTATACCCCACAAATTAAAAAAACTTCCGCAGGGAGCCACAACTAACAAAAGGGCGTCCACAAACCCGATTAACCCAGGTGAAAAGGAAACCCCCTAGTTTTCAAGTATATATACCCCTAGTAGAATCTTATTAAAGCCTGAGGAGCAATTAAAGGAAAAAGGGCCTTCCGGGGTATTTGGTATGCTTACTCAATCCCCCCCTAATTTTAAAACAAATTGCGGGGCAAAGAAAGAAAAACCACTAAAACACACTCTCCCCACCTCATACACGCAAAAACACAACCAATTTCACTTTTCTCCAATACAACCAAACCCAATCTCTCTCACATACATACCCAAAACACACTCTCTCTACATCACAAAACAAAAGAAAGCACAAAAACACGCACGCACCCCACACATAAAATGTATATATATAAATGTATACAACATATATATAATAAAAATAGGTACTTTTAAATACACAATCATGCGCGGTGGGACAAACACACGCGACATGCAAAAAATATATTGGTGGGGTGTGTGTTGGGGTGGACAAAACTCATCCCCTATAGGGAGAACAAGCGTGGGCCCAAAGAATGTGGGGCAAGCTATTTCCCATGCAGAAACCCCAGCCCGCTTTCCAGAGAGGGAGCCTGTAAACCTAACACACAACTATGTGTATATTATATACAAAATACAATTTTATTATAATATATATATATATATATATATATAATTTAATAATAATATATATAAAGGTATATATTATTTATATTTTAAAATATATAATATAAAGATTATAAATATTATAAATAAAGTAAATTTTAAAAACTTTTACAAAACACACAACCACACACACACCCCCAACAAAACACCACACAAAAAACACCCACCAAATATATATATAAAATATATATTATATATATATACTATAAATTAAAAATATAATTTTATATATATTGGGTGGGTTGTGTGGTTTTGTGTGTGTATATTTAATGTGTGGGTAGGGATGTGAGTGGGAGGGTGTGCGTGTAGGTGTGTTTTTTTTTTTTGTGGTGGGTTTTTTTTTTTGGTCCCCCCTGTGGGATGAACTATAAAAATTTTGCCTTTAAATAAGATATTTAAGCCGAAAAAGTTAATTTTTCCCCTTATATCACTGAATTTTCTTCGGGGCCCAAAAGAGAATACTTTTCAAAGGAAAAAAAATAAGAGAAAAGAATAAATGATAACAAAATAAAAAAACCAGGATTAAATATCCTTTCTTTTCTGGGAAAAAGCAAAACTCAAAAACACACACACACATCCCCATACATACCCCATACCACAAAAAAAAAAAATATACACACATAGTATAATTTTAAATTTTATAATAATATTTTATAATAATTTTAAAATATATATAATTATATTAAAAATATAGGTATATTTTACATATTAAAAATTATAAGTAAATTTTTAAAAAAATTTTATTAATCTATATATAATAATTTTAATATATATTAATATTATATATATATTTTGGTGTGTGGTGGGGTGTGTGTGCCCCCGCGCTCTGACTGGGCCCCGGGGCCCGATCTAAAGGCGAAAAAAGACATATCGCCCTTTAGAAACAAAAAGCAGGGGAAAACGCCCCCGTGGCACAAGGTTAGCGGTAACCCCGGTGATAAGGGAAAGGGGATCCCCAATTTAGGGAAGGGGGCAAATGCCAAAAAGACCTCCGATTAAACTTTTCTTCTGGCCTTTTAAACCCAAAATCGGGGGCGTGGTGCGGATTTTTTTCCTCCACTCTTTGACCCGCATCTTCACTACGGTTTTGGGACGGTTTTTTCCCACCCGGGGGCCTCCTGCCCTCAACCCCTTTCAATTTTTTTTTTTTTTTTTGGGGTTTAATTGGACCGGCACGGAACATGCCACTGGACTTTGGGTCCCCCGAACGTTTGGCAATCGAGGTGAATCCTTGCCCCAAAGAACCCAAGCATGGGCCCGGGGACTGAACCCCGAACTCAGATGCCGCCGGCAGTTTTCCCCCCCCTTTGAGTTTGATTTCCTTTTCCCCCTCGGTACCACGGCCTTTTAAAAGGGCCCCTTTTAATAGTAAAATTTTTAAAACACACACACAAACACACACACACAAACATAAAAACACAAAACACACACCCCAAAACACACAAAACACACACACACACACACCCAAAAACACCCCAAATTATAATTTATTTATAAAATTTTATTTTTCCCTATAGGGGTTTTGGGGGGTTTTGTGAGGGGGATTTTTGGTTGATTTAAGGGGTTTTGGGTGTTTTTTCGCCGGGGATGTTTTTTTTTTTTTTGGGTAAGACATAGGGGGCCCCAAACAAAACAACAAATTTAAAAATTAATTATTTTTTTATAATTTTTAAAAAAATATTATAAAAAATAAAATATTAAATAAATTAAATTTTATATATTTTTTATTTAAAAAATAAAAAAAAATAAATAAAATAAAAAAAAATATTTAAAATTATGTTTTTTTATTGTTGGGGGATGGTGTGTGTGTTTTTGGTTTTGGGTTTTTCCGTTTAAAGAATAAGGAAAAATTTAAAAGGGTTTTTTTATCTGTTATTTATTCTGTCTCTATCACTTCCTTTGATAAGTTTTCCCTCTGGGCCGAAAAAAAATTTTCAGTGAATAAGGGGGGAATAAAAACCCTTTATTCTGCTGAAATCAGTTAAGGCATTTTTTATATTTCATCACCAAAAAAAAAAAAAAACACACACAGACAAAG
>NC_051427.1:20258615-20261115 GCF_015228065.2 Penaeus monodon | reverse complement strand
ATGTTTATTTATAGGTATAAGGAAAAATTTTTTATATACTTTCCCTTTTTAATTTTCCCTATGCATAATTTTAAAATATAAAAAATACATATATAATATTTTTTTAACGGGGTTTCTTTTTTTCGCCGCCTTAGTCACACCCATGGGGCCCGGGTGTTCCCTTTTAGGAATCATTTTATATTTTATCCGGGCTTGGGGCCCAGCACTGACTTTGGCCCGGGGTTTTCCCCAAACCCTTATCTTGGAGCTTTTTTAATTTAATACAATGAGGGATTCCCCGGAAAATAAAAAAATTACCATTGCCAAAAACGCCCCCAGTTGCTCTAAATAAACCCCGGAAAAGGGACCGAAGCATTACCTTAGGGACAAATTTTGAGGTTATTAAAAATCATTATTTTTTCCCAATTTGCATATTTTGGTTCTAGTTTTGGGGTGCTAAAAGAAGATAGACAAAAAAAAAGATCAATTTTTTAAAAAGTGGTGTTACGGACGAGTACTACGTTTTAATGAAAAAGAGAAAAAAAAATTGAAATGATAAGTGCTGGGGAAAAAAAAATTTTTAGAAAACCGGCTGTTGGACATTTTGAAAAAAAAGGGAAAAATTAAAGTTTATTGGTCTTTGTGTGAGAAGTAAAAGTATTGGGAAAAATTTGCGACAGGGATGGTGTTTGGGGAAAACCAGAGGAAAAAGGCCCAAACCAAAGGGAAAGGGGGCCCTGAGGACAACATAAAGATATTTGGGGGTTTTGTCGATGGACAAGTGGAAAAAAAAGGCGAAAAGATCGATTGAGTGGCGAAGGATGTTAGAGAAGGGCCCAAATGCTGCTAAAACATGAGCATTCGTTTAAACGGTTTTTTGCCTCATGTGGGGGAATGGGGGGAGAAAAGGATTGCCCTTTGCCAGGCTCAGTCTGCTTGAAAGAGAGGGACCCTGCCCATACCTAACACACACCATATGAATATGTACCTTATATACATTTTAAAAAAAATATTGTATGTAACAGTTTTACAGCCCTTTCCACATATTTTTATAAAATTAATACTTTATTTTAAAATTATGTAAAAAAAAATATACAAAGAAAAATATATATACATAAAGTATTTTTTTTATGTAATGTGTCAAAACTCAGATTGCCGTCGTGACAGTCTTGAGTCCGATGCTCTAACCACTCGGCCACCGCGGCCTTAATATTTCATAAGTACACTAGCGCTGTTTTAAAACCACCCGGGAAAAGAGAGGGAGCCCCCCCGTCCAAAGAGCGCGGGGCCCTGGCTGGGACCTGGGTGTGACCCCAAACCCGGGAAACTCGTGCGGGGGCGTAAGGGTTTTCAGGTGCTCCCCCTCCCCGAGAGTGAGCCCAAAAGGGGTGAGCGAAATACCCCTATCGTGGGACCCGCGGCCCCCAGTATAGAAAAATTTATAAGGGAAGGGCATTTACTATTTTAGGTTACTGGTTCTTATCTCTTTGGGGAAAATGTTTGTTGTGGGGTGTTTAGAGCCCCCAAAGGGATGGCTGATGTTGGGGGTGAAGTCGGAGTCAACGGGGGAGCGGCAGGCTCCCAGTGGGTAAGGACGGGCAGTCCTTATGGTGCCCGCTCTGCTTGAGGATCGGGGAATGCTTTTATCTCGGTTTTGCGCTTTAGATTTGGGGAAGTTCTGGCTTCGCCCGGGCCTTTTACTTATGGCCCGGGGCCCGATCCCCGTTTCACGCTCTGCGGCAAATAAAAATACGCTGTTTTTAAAATCGCCCGAGAACGAGGGGAGCCCCCGTCCCAATTTAGGGTTTGGAAAAGGCTGTGGACTTTATGTGACCCAAACCTGGGAAAAACCCCAATGAACTCCAGGTTGCGGGGTCAGCGTAAATTTTATTATATATATAATTTTTTTTATATATAAAATATATATAATATAAAATATATTATATATATATATATATAGTGTGGTGTGTGGGGGGTGTGTGTGTACAAACATTATTATTATAAAATATATATATATATTTATAAAATATATATTATAAAAATTTTAAAATTAAAATTTTTATATTTTTAATCAGTGCAAGTGCTCAACCTACGCGCGCGGCGATTTCGTGGTGGGATGGGTAAATTTTATTCGCATGCGGCGCTTGCAAGAAAAAGGAAGGGGCGACAATATCAAAGATATTTTCGGGCTGGCATGGTACAAGTAGAAAGAAAAGGGGCAAGATCGAGTTGGGTGGCGAAAAGGGTGGTGGAGGGGGTCACGGCCTTTCTTAAACATGAGCATCCGTTATTGATGAGTAAAAATTTTATATATTAGTTATATATATATATATATATAATATATAATATATATATATATATTATAATTATATATATTGTACCTGTTGGTTTTTGTGTGTGTGGGGGTGTGTGTTGGGATTTGTAAAAAAATGAAATAGTGCGTGCATTGTGTGTGTTGGTGTGTATTTGTGAATAAATAAACATGTGTGTGTGGTGTATTTGCAAATAAAAAATAAACGTG
>NC_051427.1:20236115-20238615 GCF_015228065.2 Penaeus monodon | reverse complement strand
TAAACTTGCGAACTTTCCTCTCTTCTTTTAACATGTTATACTAGTCGTTCTTACATCCCAAAGGTATCTTCATAATAAAAATACAATTCAGTGAAAAGGATCATGAAACTCTTGTTGTACCCAACATCCCTTTTAAAATAGACTTTCAAGAACACAAACACGCGTCCTAACAGGTGATAACAAAATAAAATAAATAAAAAATAACAGGCTTATATTTTTTGTGTAAATGTAAATGCGATAACTACCACTACGTACGTTTGAAAATTGCAAGCTTATACAACAGGTTAATCATAATATAACAGGTGCAACCCTAATAAGAATAACAATAGAAATTTCTTAACTTCGCGGGACGATTGATAAGCTATCTTACATCCCAAAGGCATCTTTCTAATAAAAATACAATTCACTCAAAAGGATCATGAAACTCTTGTTGTACTCAATGTCTTTATTATGACTTTCACAAACACACCCTCCTAACAGGTGATAATACAAATAAAATAAAAATAACAAGCTTAAATTTTCTGTGTAAATGTAAATGCGATAACCACTATCTCATACCTTTGAAAATTTCAGGGTTATACAACAGTTTAATTACCTAACAGGGTTTAAAAGTCACCCCGGGTTTTTTTTCTATTTTGAGAGCATTAATAGGGTTTTCAACGCATCTGCGCGAGACCAAAGACGGGTTCCCCATCCTATTTCCGTCTGAACAGTTAATTATCTACCAACTAGGACCACCACCTGTCCCCACGTGCTGAACCAGCTATGTTTTGCTAATTAACCTCAAGGGGCAATGCGGTATATTTCCTAAAATGTTCCCGCCTCAGCTCTCAATTTTGTACAAATTACAATGCAAACTAGGAATATGTTCAGCTTTCCCATATGTATAACTCTGTCACGTCAATACAAACGCATTCTCTTCTGATATAAAAAGACCCGGGTAAACATCGATTAGGGATCCTCTGTTTATGATGATATAAAAAAAAGATGAATTAGAACAGAAGGTGGACTAGCTTTTCAGTAATTTACTCCCCCTCCACAAAATTGTCTATATACCTCCTAAAGTATATACGAAGAAAGGAACTATGCAATGTTAACCACTAATGTTGGTTACTATAGTTTCATTCATCTAGCAAATATGCTGTTTTGTCTCCTACAAGAACGGGAAAAATATTGTAAAAAGACACAAATAACCTTGCCGACGGAAAATAATCCAACTAAACTTTTACTTCTCGATTTCCCTGCCATGGTCTTTCTCACCAGTCTACAAACATGCTATAAGAGACGGGGCTAGATAAGTATCTATCTTTAAGTCGGACTACGGCGATTGTAGTTTCATTTATCTAGCAAATATGTTTTTTTTTGTCTCCTACAAGAAAAGGGAAAAATATTATAAAAGGACACAAATAACCTTGCCCAACGGGTATAATTCAACCAAACTTTACTTCTCGATTTCCCCGTCATTGCCTTTCTAAAAATATGCAGCAAGAGATGGAGCTAGATAAGTTGTTATCTTTAAAAGCGATCACCTCACCGCAGGACTATGGTGATTTACTTTATCGGGAAACGTACATTCAGCCACCGCTTTTTAAGTAACACATGCATATATTTTCTCAAATCTCCCTATACAAAGAGAAAAATATTTTTTTTTCGTTTGGGACTGAATAAAACTTGACACTCGATCTCTTTAATATTTTCTGAATATCTTAATACAAAGTCATACCAAATGAAAAAAATATATATATATCTTAACATCCTTTGCCTATGATTTTTCACTATGTCCCTAGTTGTTGTAGTAGCGAAAACATTTAAGGCCCCTATAAACTATTTTTATCTTCAAAATCAAACACCTGTATAACAAGAAGGCTTTCCTTGATTATTTTTCCCCTTTTAACAACTATGTCTTTATCAAAAACCAAACTTTTATAAGATATAAAAAAGAGGTAAAATAATATAACCCCCCATGTTATAAAGCTTTTATAATTGTACGTGTATTGGACAATGACTAAGTCAAATTCGCCTAAAGCAGAGATTTTTTGACCAAGGATATGTTTACCCCTGTGAGTAAAAAAAAAAAATTAGTGACACCCTCGATGCGATGGATCTTGGCAGACAGCACGTGATTTTCCAACTGATGCGTTTTTTTTTTTTCTTTTCTTAAACCGAGTTATCTATAAAGGTGCTTTTTGTTGTGTGTCTACATTAGATATTCTTGTTTTACATGGCAGTAAAGGGTATATGACAGCAACATACAATCGAGGGGGTAAGTTATAGAGAAAGGGTTGAAATCACAGTCCTAAAGGGGAAAAAGCCGCAACCGAAGCAAAATTTTCTAAATGACAAGGGAAAAAAGCATTCGTTTTTTGGAGAAAAAATATTCGCATTACCTCATAATAAGGGAGGAAAAGCTTCTTTTTATAAAATTAGAGAAAGCAAAATGCCTTTTTTTCAAATACAAGGGTGATTAAATTTAATAAATGTATATGAAACTGAGCAGTTT
>NC_051427.1:20213615-20223615 GCF_015228065.2 Penaeus monodon | reverse complement strand
TATTCAGTCTAAACTTGCAGTATTACCTTTTTCATTATCATTGTTTTTATTTTAATCATTATCACATGTGAAGCGTTATTATCGTTATTATTATAATCATCATTATAATCTTATTCATTATTATTATTTTTTATATTTATTATCATCATTATTACCATTATTATTATCATTATTGTAACCATTATAATAATAATGGTGGTATCATCATTATCATTACTACTATTATTACCATTGTTATTGTAGTGGATAAATCAAACTTCGTAGAGTTAGAGATGTTGGTTTGGTTGCGTGTTACCCAACTACAGGTAATGTCCATGTGGGTTTGGCGTATTTTGAGAATGACTCGGGTGATTTAAAAGTGATCCCGTAGTCACAATAAAAAATAATAATAATAACATCACTGGCTGACAAAAAGGCAACATAAAAAAGAGCATCCATAATATACATTCATTATGCGCAAATCTTTCGAACATAACCAATTCACAAGATAACACACCATACACTTACTTGAAACAATAGAGGCAACCCGCCACAGCACGAGAAGCACCAACCAGTCAGCTAAAATTCCAACGATCTATCACCAAGATAAAAAGCCTCTCTCCCTCTGACCGACCTGGCTTGACCTTTTATACTGGGGCTTCCCGCGCTTGGTGAGGTTTTACCCATAATGCAATTCATTCTATTTATTAATTAGTGTATTATGGGGTTAAAACAAGTTTAAATATACATAAAATAAAAAGAATAAAAAAAACTATACAAAAATTGGCACATTAAATAAATAAAGGACAGGAAAGTACGAAAAAGTGAAAGTAAAGGATCCGAGAGGGAAAACGGGAAAACACAAAGAGGAAAACGAGAGAAAAACAAAACTAAAGGTGAATTAGTCGAAGACAAAAGGTAAGAATAAGGCAAGGTAAGTATAGAATATAAGGTAAGTAGTGTATAAGTAGTGTTACGTGCAGTAGAAATGGTGTAGATGTATAAGTAGATCACGGACCAATGGGAACGGTAAGTCAGAGGATATAAAAACACACGTTCATTCTTATTAAAAAAAACACGTACTGGCAAGATCAACATGTACCAACATATACAGGTCCGTAAACGTCAGGGGAACAGGCGGCCCGATAGCTTGCGGGGTGACGCGCCTGAAGCCAGGGGAAATTCACTAAAACTCCCTCCCCGCCTCACTTCGGACGACTCCCTCTCGACCTCGACGCACACAGAACGGCCACTGCCTGCTTCTGAGGGCCCTAGCGTGTGGCCCGGTCCAGCCACTCTCGACTGAACAGACGGGGTCATGCAGCATCAGAGGGACAAGCAGAGAGGTAACGAGAGGAGTCGGTCGAAAGCCACACTACCGGATCCACGGGTCAGAAGAACTCAGCAGCCCTTGGTCACCACGATCGTCCACGACCCTCCGGAAGAGCGGCTCTACACTGCGGATGGACTCAAAAGGACCGTAAAGCACAAGGAACATCGCACCTACAAGAGACTGAAATTAGTGTATGGCATTTACTATGTTCATCCTGTATAAAGGTAAAGTCCTGAAAGGAATTCCACTGATAAATCTATAGATACGGATGCACGACCAGATAGGAAGAAGGGCATCGAAGGACGAAAGCGAAGAAGGAAAAGGACGACGAACCATTGAGCAATCTCACCAAAGCTGAAAGAACAAGAAAGAGACAGAATAAACCGAAAATGAAATAAGAACATTGAGCCCAAATATAAAATAAAATCACAAAATAAAAATGAAACAAAATCAAACTTAATATCAAATACAAAACTTAAGAAATACAAAGGAACTTAAAAAAATAAACTTAAAATTAATCTTACAATTAAAGGACATAAAAATACAAATTAAACATAAAAACATAAAGGTAAACTTAAAAGCTACAAACTCAAGAATTCTACAACTCCAAATTACATTTAAAATCTAGCACTCACTTGAACAAAAAAGACAAACTAAAGCATAAACAAATAAAAAGATCTCAAGAAAACCAACCACACATTGGTAAAGTGTACGTACATTGTCGTGGAATACACAACCTATCATCTCGACTTGGGCTGGAAGAATACAATTCAGATTAATACACGATAAATGGTAATGTTAATACGCACACTTGATATACCATTTTTCAAGCACTAATTCATTTTCAGAGCACTTTCTATATCTTAGAACATGAAACACTTAGCACACATATCACAAAACCTCTCACTGGCATAATCCTTCAAGCAAAATCAAAGAGGGAGACCAATCTAGGCTAACCATCGTCAGGAGGTCGGCAAAAGGAGGCCAAGAGAGCAACTGCAGGATCATCATCCGGTAGTCCATCTAAAGGAGGAGGATCGTCCACGTCCCCATCCTCATCTATCTCGGCATCATCTGATAGGTGGAGTTCATCATTCGTCCTGTAAGGCCTCTGCTGATTGAGGTGGTAAATCTTCTCCTTGTAAGGAGAAGACAGTACTCTGATCAACCGTGTTACAGGACCGGTTTTCTTAAGAATACGAGCCAGACCAAACCAACGAGGTCCAAGGGCTCCACGCCGTTCTACTCCTACCATTCGAGGAAGGTCTTTAAAGAGGACTAGATCACCGACCTCAGCAGCAAAGGTGGACTTTCTGGTTCGCCGATTATAATCCCAGGCCCAACCTTCCCTGGCCTGCACTGACGTCTCAACGGCAATCTCTCTAGCTCTCCTTAACCTAGCAGCAAAAGATTGTGCTGCTTCATGATCAGTCTCCTCGTAATTGCTATTGCCAACAGGATAGGTGACAATATGTCCAGTCAGCAAATAAAGAGGCTGATCACCCACTGAGCGGTGTACTGCACTGTTCATGGTCAAACGAATATATGGCAAAAGTTCATCCCATTCTAAGGGAGAAGCCTCCAGAAGTGTTGCCAAGGCGTTTTTCACCACTCCATTGGTGCGTTTAATCATCCTATTAGCTTGGGGATGGAAAGCAGTAGTGAAAATTTTTTGTACACTGGCTAACTCACAAACCCTCTTAAATATATTGTTTGTAATTCTTGGCCATTGTCTGTTTGCAATAGACGAGGTGTTCCAAACACAGTCACAAACTGATTAATAAAGGCATCAGCCATCCTTGGATGGCAAAGGTATCAACTGGACGTATCGAGTGAGTTGGTCTATGAAAGCCTATACATATTTATTACCTTGCGAGGTCACTTCAAGTTCCATGAGGTCTGCAGATACCCTTTCCAGCGGGTAGCTGACCTGTGGTGCAGCAGCAAGAGGCGCACGATAAGCCATGCCCTTATGTTTCTCACAAGATCGACATGTACCAACATATTCTTTCACTGTGGCCAACATGTTAGGGAAGTAAAAGTAATCCCTGAGCTTACAATACTTCCTGTAAACACCAGGGTGACCTGCTGTTGCACCTGCATGAGCCAAATGCAGGGCAGAGCATCTAAGTGTCTTTGGTACAACCAACTGATGGAGCACCGATCTGGGAGATGACGGACATGGTACAAAACTCCATCACGAAGCTCAAACTCTTCAAGAGAAAGAGGAAGGCGACGACGTGGTAAAGTCCATTCCTCTAAATACCCAATCACCTCTTTCCACAGGGGATCCTCGAGTTGGTGACGACGCAGATCGTCTGGATCACGCTTGTGCAGTTCCGTTGCAGCCACTGCACGACTCAACTGGTCTGGGACACGATGTTGAGTCCCTTGTTTGTATTTCAGAACATAATTATAAAAACTAAGTTCGTGCGAAAACCGAGTGATACGCAGACTTTGGGTCTTCCTACTGAACACATAGGTCAAAGGCCCATGGTCTGTGTAGTTGTAGAAGCGGCGTCCATACATATAGCAGTCGAAGGCTTTTACCCTCTCTATTACTGCAAGTGCCTCACAATCAGTTGCAGGGTACCGTGTTTCAGCATTCCTGAGTTTGCGGCTGAAGTATGCAACAGGCTGCAAGCGACCCTCATCGTCACATTGTATCAAGCAAGCGCCGATTGCAACACCCGATGCATCGGTGTGAATCTCAAAAGGCCTGTCAAAATCTGGCTTACTGAAAACTGGGGCAGAGATAAATGCCTCCTTCAAGTTCTGGAAAGCAGTTTCCTCCTGCTGGCCCTAGACAAACTTTGTATCTTTGCGTGCCAAGCTGGTAAGTGGTGATGCAATATTTGAATAATCTTTAATATGGTTCCTAAAGAAGCCTGTGCAACCCGAGAAAGCGGCGCACTTCCTTTTGGTTCCTAGGCTGAGGCATCTTCTGTATTGCAACCACCTTATCTGGATCAGGTTCCACACCCTTGGGCGAGATCTTAAAGCCCAGGAATTTGAATGTGTCTGTTGCAAAAAACACATTTCTTCCTGTTGAGCCTAAATCCTGCCTTTAAAGGAGCAACAGATTTCTCATCCAAATGCCTCAGATGGTCATAAAAAATTACTGCTGTGCACCACCACATTATCTAAATAGGCAATGGTGTGCCTGCCTATAACAGATGAAAGCACACAGTCAACAGCCCGTGGAAATGTCGAAGGGGCGGTTGCCAACCCAAATGGCAACTGAACTGGAAAAGCCGATGCCCATCTGAGAATGCAGTCTTTGGCTTATCATCTGGATTGACATCTACTGTCCAGTAGGCACTGCGGGCATCCAGAGCAGTGAACCACATTGTTCCATGCAGCTGATCAATAAGCTCATCAATGCGTGGCATTGGATAAGTATCCTGCTCTGTAATGCTGTTGAGACCTCTGTAGTCTATACAGAAACGGGTAGACCCATCTTTCTTTCTGACAAAAACGATAGGGGAATGCCAAGGAGAGGTGGAATGCCGTACACATAGTGGACCTTCACCCTCTTTTGTTTTTATAGTATGTGAGATACCAGGGACAGTTCCTAGCTTTGCCTGCGCATCAAATAATGTCACATCCTTACCTAGTACCTGCCTCAGCTGCTGTTGCTGGCCAAGAGTAAGGTGGCCCAGATCAACCTCACTTAAAAGATCACTAAGCTCAGCATCACCCAGCTGAACCTTATCTTCAGGGCAATTAGTATTTGCACCTGACAGTTCAACACCAAGTGGTGTTTGTTTCACCACATTGCAAGGTTGGAGATCCACATCTGGCAGAATGATGTAATCATCTGCACTCCAAAGTCACCAACAGCATCAAAGCTGTCAAAGTCATCATCAATAAATCCCTCACCCAGTTCAGGACCACCATTATCACCCAAGAAGAGCTCTGCCCCCAAAGCTTGCTCCTCTTCAGCATACTGGAAAGAAGTTCCACGAATGCTAGCCTTTCTTATCTCACCACCTTAACCTATTTTGGTTCTATTTGGCACTGCACTATTAAAAACAGTACCCTTGGCACTGGCACTGGCATTTTCACAATCTACACCACTGACACTGGCACTTTTCACAGTTTCACAAACACTAACATCACCTTCATTTTGCTTATCATCTACACACGTGCTTCCAGCCTCCAGTGAGAAGACCTGTACAATGTTTTCAACTATAGCTAACCTATGTCCATTTCTCAACTTTACAGGCCGTGCAGTCTCATTTACTGCCCAGCCTTTAATGTGGCCCTCTTTAACTTCTTGTAGAGACCTAGGTACCACCAAGGGACACTCAATACCAGAAACCATAAGTTCCTTGGCGGCTTGCATACCCCTAGGAACGCTACATTTGACAAAGCGCCCACAACGAGGCGGCCCAAAAGCAGGTACACCAACATGTGCTACCTGTGAAGCAGGTAGTGACCTTGACTGCTTGTGGTGTACCTCAACAAGTACAACTTGTAATGACTGGGAATCCGTATACAAAATTGGGAACTTCTGACCTTGCAAGACCAATAAATCCTCTTTACTTTGGTCAGAAAAACACTCGAGCCTGAAGTTAAACCGTCTGAAAAGATCCATGCCCAAAAGAACTTCTCCAGGAAAGGAAAGACCATCCAAGATACACACTTTATGCTGAACTCACTCATTCACACTAAAAATTACCAAAGTTTCACCCAGAACTGGAATAGTCTTACCAGAAACTCCTTTCTCTCGTTTAAAAGATTCTTTCTCACATCTTTCACTTCATCTTGAACCCATTAATCATTAAGTAAACCATAGGCGAACTACAGGTTTCTCAGGAACCTTACTCTCGCAGTCAGTGGTTGACAGCACCTCTTTGCTCGCCAGTGACGATTTCGCTGCCACGCCTGACCTGGCGCGATTAAATGGGCCCCTGCTGTGCAATGGTGACGTGGCTCACCACATTGCAAAACACTTCTTTGCACTCAATACACGACTTTCTGATCTATCATGCTGGTGTTTCTTGTGGTTGCGACAGTACCTCCTATGAGGGTCTACCTCGGCTGCCGTGGTCGGAAAAGCGGTCTAGCAGGAGGAGAACTTACCTCAGGACCTTCACTTTCCCTGAGACTCCAAACTCTCTGCGTAGTCTCAACAAGATTACAAAGCTCTGCCTCTTCCTTCACCACAACTGCTTCCTTGATCCATCGAGGAAGTCCTTGCAAAAAGACCCGTCTTATGAGGTCATCTGGATCACCAATGGCCCGAGGGTAATCCCGTAATCCCTGGTATACCATGCCTTCCAATATGAAATAAAAATCCATAGGTGCTTGACCAGGTTGTAGCTTCTGACTATGAAGCACGCGGTAAAAATCAGATGACGTACCAGTTCCTCTGAACTTCTGCCTAAGCTTGTCTTTAAATTTAAGCCAGGATGCAATATTTTCAAAGATGGGAGAATTTACTATCAGCTCTGCGCACCCTTGCATGAAGCTTTTGCAGCTTAATAAAAGCTGAATCTCTCTGAGGACGAGAGTGGTTCTCGACACTCCGCAGCCAGCTCTCAACCTCTTGGTTCCGTTTAAGGGGGTGGGGAGAACTAATCTCCACCTTAAATGAGGAATTGGATCCCTCTGCACCACAAACTCAACTGGGGGTGCTTCCCTGACAGAAACGGGGGTTGAAGGACGAGATATACGAGCTTGTAGCTTACTATTCTGCTGGCGCAGACTCTGGACCTCCAGTGTGAGCTGAGAATTTTTTTTAAAAAGCTTTTCCATCACTGAAATTCCGGAAGCCGCTTCCTAGCTCGTCGAAGGGCGGGACGGACTGTGTTCCGACTTCCACCGTTCCTGCGACCCATGGCTCGTGTCCGAATCGTGCTAATCTAAAATTATAGTCAGCAACTCCAAGGCTGAACAAAACACCTAGGACAACCCTCAACAAGTCTATAGAAGCACTGTACTACCCGATAACTCACAAAAAACGTACGATTACTCATACAGCTAAATAATACAATCATACGGTCTCAGAGCAAACACTAGATTCATGCGATCAAAATCACAAACTTCAGATGCACGTTCATATTCCTCATAGTACACACGCACAGAAACAGACAAACACAAAAACATTTATAAGACACTTCTTAAATCTTACTAAAACTTACGTAAAACTAACTGATGCACTTATAAAACACCCGCACATAAAAAAATCACAATCATAGAAACATTCGCTTATAGATTCACTAAAAACAGGCATAAAACACTCAGTTATTAAAACATTCGCTTAAAGATTCACTAAAAACAAGCAAAAAACACATATCAAAACGCACAAAATTCACTAAAATAAACATACATAAACATTCAGAGCCATACTAAGGTAATCACAAAACACATACCAAGTAGAAAATTTAAAACAAGTAAACTTGCGTGACCTCTTTCGAACAACTCCTCCATACATAAACTTTCACGAGGTCACAAAAGGCAAACAGCGAATTCCTAAAACAACCATGGAATCGCTCGTCTCATACCAGAAAGTCAAAGCTCGCAACAAAATACTGGAGATAAAAACACAAGGAAAACACACAAACACGAGCACCGAAGCAAACAGCCGTAAAAAATATATATACATAAAACTGAAGAAAACCACTAAACCAAATCAAGTAAAAACCAAAAGAAATACATAAATCAAAGATAAAACCGAAAAAAAGAACAAAAGAAACTAAAATAAAATAAACAAATGAAATAAATAAAAATACCATGTGTGACAGACCGACTACGTGACAACGGGTTAAGAACTGCGCGAAAGACGTATGAGCGTCTTAGACATAACAGTTACACCGTCTTGGAGTCATCGAACTAGCAAACAAAACGCCATTTCCGCCGCTTGCCACCAAAATATGTGTTACGCTGTAGTGAATAAATCAAACTCCGTAGAGATAGAGATGATGGTTTGGTCCATGTGGGTTTGGCATATTTTGAGGAGGACTCTCGGGTGATCCCGTAGTCACAATAAAAAGAATAAAATAACATCAATGGCTGACTAAAAAGGCAACATAAAAGAGCATCCATAATATACATTTATTACGCGCAAATCTTTCAAACATGACCAATTCACAAGATAACACACCATACACTTTACTTGAAACAATAGAGGCAAACCCCCCACTGCACGAAAAGCACCAGTCAGCCAGCTAAAAATCCAAACGGTCTGTCACCTAGATAAAAAGCCTCTCTCCTTCTGACCGACCTGGCTTCACCTTTTATACTGGGGGTTCCCGCGCTTGGTGAGGTTTTTCCCATAATGCAATTCATTTTATTTATTAATTAGTGTATTATGGGGTTAAAGCAAGTTTAAATATACATAAAATAAAAAGAATAAAAAACTATACAAACATTGGCACATAAAATAAGTAAAGGACAGGAAAGTACGAAAAAGTGAAAGGAAGGGATCCGTGAGGGAAAACGGGAAAACACAAAGAGGAAAACGAGAGAAAAGTTAAACTAAAGGTGAATTAATCGAAGACAAAAGGTAAGAATAAGGCAAGGTAAGTATAGAATATAAGGTAAGTAGTGTATAAGTTGTGTTACGTGCAGTAGAAATAGTGTAGATGTATATGTAGATCACGGACCAATGGGAAAGGTAAGTCAGAGGATATAAAAACACATGTTCATTCTTATTAAAAAAAAAAACACAGACAAACACAGAAAAACAGCAAAGCTACGTCATCTTGCAAGGAGAAGGAGTCCGTAGAGTTCCTATACAGGTCTGTAAACGTCAGGGGCACAGGCGGCCCGAATGCCTGCGGGGTGACCCGCCTGAAGCCAGGGGAAATTCACTACAGTTATGATTATCAAAATTATCATATTTTTTATCATTGTTATTTAATACTATTATTTTATTGTTACTATTATTATTATTTATTATTATTGTTTTATTACCATTATTATCATTATTATTATCATTTTTTTACTACTACTACTACTACTAATGCTATCAATATTATTATTACTACTATTATTATTGTTATTTTTGTTGGTGTTGTTATTATTAGTAGTTTCATTGTTGTTATTATCGTACTTATTATCATTTTCCTATTATTCTTTTTATCATCATTATTTTCATCAGAAATCATTATTCTCATTATCATTATTATTGTGGTTGTTATTATAATTATTGTTATTATTGCAATATATATTTCTTACTATTATTACGTTTATTATCATTATTGATATTACTATAATTATCATTACTATTATTATAATTATCATTATTATTGTTATTTTCATTATCACTATTATTCTATCATTATCATTATTAATATTTTCATTATTAAAATTATCTATTAGTATTAGTATTTTTGTCATGAACGATATTTTTTATTATTTTCATTATTGACCATATTTATCCCTATATGTATTCATTCATTTTTTTTTCGTGTGATCATACTTATCATTCTGAGCAGTCGAGCCAGACCGCTCGCCATTGCTTGCAGGCATGGTATTGTTATCATTATCATTTGCTATTATTATATATTATTATTGCTCTTGCATTATTATTATTGTCATCATCATCATATTTACATAACAATTATCATTTTATCTTATGTTATCATCATCATCATCATATTATTTTTTTTCATCATGTTATCCTATCTATTTTATTCATACATTATTCTATTATCATAATTACCATCTATCATTTAT
>NC_051427.1:20211783-20213515 GCF_015228065.2 Penaeus monodon | reverse complement strand
ACCCATTAATCATTAAGTAAACCATAGGCGAACTACAGGTTTCTCAGGAACCTTACTCTCGCAGTCAGTGGTTGACAGCACCTCTTTGCTCGCCAGTGACGATTTCGCTGCCACGCCTGACCTGGCGCGATGAAAAGGGCCACTGCTGTGCAAGGTGACCTGGCTCACCACATGCAAAACACTTCCTTGCACTCAAGACACGACATTCTGATCTATCATGCTCGTGGTTCTTGTGGTAGCGACAGTACCTCCGAAGAGGGTCTACCTCGGCTGCCGTGGTCGGAAAAGCGGTCTAGCAGGAGGAGAACTTACCTCAGGACCTTCACTTTCCCTGAGACTCCAAACTCTCTGCGTAGTCTCAACAAGATTACAAAGCTCTGCCTCTTCCTTCACCACAACTGCTTCCTTGATCCATCGAGGAAGTCCTTGCAAAAAGACCCGTCTTATGAGGTCATCTGGATCACCAATGGCCCGAGGGTAATCCCGTAATCCCTGGTATACCATGCCTTCCAATATGAAATAAAAATCCATAGGTGCTTGACCAGGTTGTAGCTTCTGACTATGAAGCACGCGGTAAAAATCAGATGACGTACCAGTTCCTCTGAACTTCTGCCTAAGCTTGTCTTTAAATTTAAGCCAGGATGCAATATTTTCAAAGATGGGAGAATTTACTATCAGCTCTGCGCACCCTTGCATGAAGCTTTTGCAGCTTAATAAAAGCTGAATCTCTCTGAGGACGAGAGTGGTTCTCGACACTCCGCAGCCAGCTCTCAACCTCTTGGTTCCGTTTAAGGGGGTGGGCAGAACTAATCTCCACCTTAAACTGAGGAATTGGATCCCTCTGCACCACAAACTCAACTGGGGGTGCTTCCCTGACAGAAACGGGGGTTGAAGGACGAGATATACGAGCTTGTAGCTTACTATTCTGCTGGCGCAGACTCTGGACCTCCAGTGTGAGCTGAGAATTTTTTTTAAAAAGCTTTTCCATCACTGAAATTCCGGAAGCCGCTTCCTAGCTCGTCGAAGGGCGGGACGGACTGTGTTCCGACTTCCACCGTTCCTGCGACCCATGGCTCGTGTCCGAATCGTGCTAATCTAAAATTATAGTCAGAGCAACTCCAAGGCTGAACAAAACACCTAGGACAACCCTCAACAAGTCTATAGAAGCACTGTACTACCCGATAACTCACAAAAACGTACGATTACTCATACAGCTAAATAATACAATCACACGGTCTCAGAGCAAACACTAGATTCATGCGATCAAAATCACAAACTTCAGATGCACGTTAATATTACTCATAGTACACACGCACAGAAACAGACAAAACACGACAAAACACATTTATAAGACACTTCTAAAATCTCACTAAAACAGACGTAAAACTAACTGATGCACTTATAAAACACCCGCACATAAAAAAATCACAATCATAGAAACATTTGCTAAAAAAATCCTAAAACATACATAAAACTTCCACTGAAGCACTCGTAAAAACACTTCTAAAACATCCATGCGCAAGCATAGAATCATCCACTTAAAAAAAACACGCAGTTATTAAAACATTCGCTTAAAGATTCACTAAAAACAAGCAAAAAACACGTATCAAAACGCACAAAATTCACTAAAATAAACATACATACACATTCAGAGACACACTAAGGTAATCACAAAACACATACCAAGTAGAAAATTTGCATAAAACAAGTAAACTTGCGTGACCTCTTTCGA
>NC_051427.1:20186450-20193950 GCF_015228065.2 Penaeus monodon | reverse complement strand
GGTAAGAATAAGGCAAGGTAAGTATAGAATATAAGGTAAGTAGTGTATAAGTAGTGTTACGTGCAGTAGAAATGGTGTAGATGTATAAGTAGATCACGGACCAATGGGAAAGGTAAGTCAGAGGATATAAAAACACACGTTCATTCTTATTAAAAAAAAACACGTACTGGCAAGATCAACATGTACCAACATATACAGGTCCGTAAACGTCAGGGGAACAGGCGGCCCGAAAGCTTGCGGGGTGACGCGCCTGAAGCCAGGGGAAATTCACTAAAACTCCCTCCCCGCCTGACTTCGGACGACTCCCTCTCGACCTCGACGCACACAGAACGGCCACTGCCTGCTTCTGAGGGCCCTAGCGTGTGGCCCGGTCCAGCCACTCTCGACTGAACAGACGGGGTCATGCAGCATCAGAGGGGTAAGCAGAGAGGTAACGAGAGGAGTCGGTCGAAAGCCACACTACCGGATCCACGGGTCAGAAAAACTCAGCAGCCCTTGGTCACCACGATCGTCCACGACCCTCCGGAAGAGCGGCTCTACACTGCGGATGGACTCAAAAGGACCGTAAAGCACAAGGAACATCGCACCTGCAAGAGACTGAAATTAGTGTATGGCATTTACTATGTTCATCCTGTATAAAGGTAAAGTCCTGAAAGGAATTCCACTGATAAATCTATAGATACGGATGCACGACCAGATAGGAAGAAGGGCATCGAAGGACGAAAGCGAAGAAGGAAAAGGACGACGAACCATTGAGCAATCTCACCAAAGCTGAAAGAACAGGAAAGAGACAGAATAAACCGAAAATGAAATAAGAACATTGAGCCCAAATATAAAATAAAATCACAAAATAAAAATGAAACAAAATCAAACTTAATATCAAATACAAAACTTAAGAAATACAAAGGAACTTAAAAAAATAAACTTAAAATTAATCTTACAATTAAAGGACATAAAAATACAAATTAAACATAAAAACATAAAGGTAAACTTAAAAGCTACAAACTTAAGAATTCTACAACTCCAAATTACATTTAAAATCTAGCACTCACTTGAACAAAAAATACAAACTAAAGCTTAAACAAATAAAAAGATCTCAAGAAAACCAACCACACGTTGGTAAAGTGTACGTACATTGTCGTGGAATACAGAACCTATCATCTCGACTTGGGCTGGAAGAATACAATTCAGATTAATACACGATAAATGATAATGTTAATACGCACACTTGATATACCATTTTCAAGCACTAATTCATTTTCAGAGCACTTTCTATATCTTAGAAAATGAAACACTTAGCACACATATCACAAAACCTCTCACTGGCATAATCCTTCAAGCAAAATCAAAGAGGGAGACCAATCTAGGCTAACCATCGTCAGGAGGTCGGCAAAAGGAGGCCAAGAGAGCAACTGCAGGATCATCATCCGGTAGTCCATCTAAAGGAGGAGGATCGTCCACGTCCCCATCCTCATCTATCTCGGCATCATCTGATAGGTGGAGTTCATCATTCGTCCTGTAAGGCCTCTGCTGATTGAGGTGGTAAATCTTCTCCTTGTAAGGAGAAGACAGTACTCTGATCAACCGTGTTACAGGACCGGTTTTCTTAAGAATACGAGCCAGACCAAACCAACGAGGTCCAAGGGCTCCACGCCGTTCTACTCCTACCATTCGAGGAAGGTCTTTAAAGAGGACTAGATCACCGACCTCAGCAGCAAAGGTGGACTTTCTGGTTCGCCGATTATAATCCCGGGCCCAACCTTCCCTGGCCTGCATTGACGTCTGAACGGCAATCTCTCTAGCTCTCCTTAACCTAGCAGCAAAAGATTGTGCTGCTTCATGATCAGTCTCCTCGTAATTGCTATTGCCAACAGGATAGGTGCCAATATGTCCAGTCAGCAAATAAAGAGGCTGATCACCCACTGAGCGGTGTACTGCACTGTTCATGGTCAAACGAATATATGGCAAAAGTTCATCCCATTCTAAGGGAGAAGCCTCCAAAAGTGTTGCCAAGGCGTTTTTCACCACTCCATTGGTGCGTTTAATCATCCTATTAGCTTGGGGATGGAAAGCAGTAGTGAAAATTTTTTGTACACTGGCTAACTCACAAACCCTCTTAAATATATTATTTGTAATTCTTGGCCATTGTCTGTTTGCAATAGACGAGGTGTTCCAAACACAGTCACAAACTGATTAATAAAGGCATCAGCCATCCTTGGATGGCAAAGGTATCAACTGGACGTATCGAGAGAGTTGGTCTATGAAAGCCTATACATATTTATTACCTTGCGAGGTCACTTCAAGTTCCATGAGGTCTGCAGATACCCTTTCCAGCGGGTAGCTGACCTGTGGTGCAGCAGCAAGAGGCGCACGATAAGCCATGCCCTTACGTTTCTCGCAAGATCGACATGTACCAACATATTCTTTCACTGTGGCCAACATGTTAGGGAAGTAAAAGTAATCCCTGAGCTTACAATACGTCCTGTAAACACCAGGGTGACCTGCTGTTGCACCTGCATGAGCCAAATGCATGGCAGAGCCTCTAAGTGTCTTTGGCACAACCAACTGATGGAGCACTCGATCTGGGAGATGACGGACATGATACAGAACTCCATCTCGAAGCTCAAACTCTTCAAGAGAAAGAGGAAGGCGACGACGTGGTAAAGTCCATTCCTCTAAATACCCAATCACCTCTTTCCACAGGGGATCCTCGAGTTGGTGACGACGCAGATCGTCTGGATCACGCTTGTGCAGTTCCGTTGCAGCCACTGCACGACTCAACTGGTCTGGGACACGATGTTGAGTCCCTTGTTTGTATTTCAGAACATAATTATAAAAACTAAGTTCGTGCGTAAACCGAGTCATACGCAGACTTTGGGTCTTCCTACTGAACACATAGGTCAAAGGCATATGGTCTGTGTAGTTGTAGAAGCGGCGTCCATACATATAGCAGTCGAAGGCTCTTACCCTCTCTATTACTGCAAGTGCCTCACAATCAGTTGCAGGGTAGCGTGTTTCAGCATTCCTGAGTTTGCGGCTGAAGTATGCAACAGGCTGCAAGCGACCCTCATCGTCACATTGTATCAAGCAAGCGCCGATTGCAACACCCGATGCATCGGTGTGAATCTCAAAAGGCCTGTCAAAATCTGGCTTACTGAAAACTGGGGCAGAGATAAATGCCTCCTTCAAGTTCTGGAAAGCAGTTTCCTCCTGCTGGCCCTAGACAAACTTTATATCTTTGCGTGCCAGGCTGGTAAGTGGTGATGCAATATTTGAATAATCTTTAATATGGTTCCTAAAGAAGCCTGTGCAACCGAGAAAGCAGCGCACTTCCCTTTGGTTCCTAGGCTGAGGCATCTTCTGTATTGCAACCACCTTATCTGGATCAGGTTCCACACCCTTGGGCGAGATCTTAAAGCCCAGGAATTTGAATGTGTCTGTTGCAAAAACACATTTCTTCCTGTTGAGCCTAAATCCTGCCTTTAAAAGGAGCAACAGATTCTCATCCAAATGCCTCAGATGGTCATCAAAATTACTGCTGTGCACCACCACATTATCTAAATAGGCAATGGTGTGCCTGCCTATAACAGATGAAAGCACACAGTCAACAGCCCGTGGAAATGTCGAAGGGGCGGTTGCCAACCCAAATGGTAACTGAACTGGAAAAGCCAATGCCCATCTGAGAATGCAGTCTTTGGCTTATCATCTGGATTGACATCTACTGTCCAGTAGGCACTGCGGGCATCCAGAGCAGTGAACCACATTGTTCCATGCAGCTGATCAATAAGCTCATCAATGCGTGGCATTGGATAAGCATCCTGCTCTGTAATGCTGTTGAGACCTCTGTAGTCTATACAGAAACGGGTGGACCCATCTTTCTTTCTGACAAAAACGATAGGGGAATGCCTAGGAGAGGTGGAATGCCGTACACATAGTGGACCTTCACCCTCTTTTGTTTTTATAGTATGTGAGATACCAGGGACAGTTCCTAGCTTTGCCTGCGCATCAAATAATGTCACATCCTTAACCTAGTACCTGCCTCAGCTGCTGTTGCTGGCCAAGAGTAAGGTGGCCCAGATCAACCTCACTTAAAAGATCACTAAGCTCAGCATCACCCAGCTGAACCTTATCTTCAGGGCAATTAGTATTTGCACCTGACAGTTCAACACCAAGTGGTGTTTGTTTCACCACATTGCAAGGTTGGAGATCCACATCTGGCAGAATGATGTAATCATCTGCACTCCAAAGTCACCAACAGCATCAAAGCTGTCAAAGTCATCATCAATAAATCCCTCACCCAGTTCAGGACCACCTGTATCACCCAAGAAGAGCTCTGCCCCCAAAGCTTGCTCCTCTACAGCATACTGGAAAGAAGTTCCAGGAATGCTAGCCTTTCTTATCTCAGCACCTTAACCTATTTTGGTTCTATTTGGCATTGCATAATTAAAAACAGTACCCTTGGCACTGGCACTGGCATTTTTACAATCTACACCACTGACACTGGCACTTTTCACAGTTTCACAAACACTAACATCACCTTCATTTTGCCTGTCATCTACACACGTGCTTCCAGCCTCCAGTGAGAAGACCTGTACAATGTTTTCAACTATAGATAACCTATGTCCATTTCTCAACTTTACAGGCCGTGCAGTCTCATTTACTGCCCAGCCTTTAATGTGGCCCTCTTTAACTTCATGTAGAGACCTAGGTACCACCAAGGGACACTCAATACCAGAAACCATAAGTTCCTTGGCGGCTTGCATACCCCTAGGAACGCTACATTTGACAAAGCGCCCACAACGAGGCGGCCAAAGCAGTACACCACATGTGCTACCTGTGAAGCAGGTAGTGACCTTGACTGCTTGTGGTGTACCTCAACAAGTACAACTTGTAATGACTGGGAATCCGTATACAAAAATTGGGAACTTTGACCTTGCAAGACATAAATCCTCTTTACTTTGGTCAGAAAAACACTCGAGCCTGAAGTTAACCGTCTGAAAAGATCATGCCCAAAGAACTCTCTCCAGGAAAGGAAAGACCATCCAAGATACACACTTTATGCTGAACTCACTCATTCACACTAAAAATTACCAAAGTTTCACCCAGAACTGGAATAGTCTTACCAGAAACTCCTTTCTCTCGTTTAAAAGATTCTTTCACTTCATCTTGAACCCATTAATCATTAAGTAAACCATAGGCGAACTACAGGTTTCTCAGGAACCTTACTCTCGCAGTAAGTGGTTGACAGCACCTCTTTGCTCGCCAGTGACGATTTCGCTGCCACGCCTGACCTGGCGCGATGAAAAGGGACACTGCTGTGCAAGGTGACCTGGCTCACCACATGCAAAACACTTCCTTGCACTCAAGACACGACATTCTGATCTATCATGCTCGTGGTTCTTGTGGTAGCGACCAGTACCTCCGATGAGGGTCTACCTCGGCTGCCGTGGTCGGAAAAGCGGTCTAGCAGGAGGAGAACTTACCTCAGGACCTTCACTTTCCCTGAGACTCCAAACTCTCTGCGTAGTCTCAACAAGATTACAAAGCTCTGCCTCTTTCTTCACCACAACTGCTTCCTTGATCCATCGAGGAAGTCCTTGCAAAAAGACCCGTCTTATGAGGTCATCTGGATCACCAATGGCCCGAGGGTAATCCCGTAATCCCTGGTATACCATGCCTTCCAATATGAAATAAAAATCCATAGGTGCTTGACCAGGTTGTAGCTTCTGACTATGAAGCACGCGGTAAAAATCAGATGACGTACCAGTTCCTCTGAACTTCTGCCTAAGCTTGTCTTTAAATTTAAGCCAGGATGCAATATTTTCAAAGATGGGAGAATTTACTATCAGCTCAGCGCACCCTTGCATGAAGCTTTTGCAGCTTTAATAAAAGCTGAATCTGTCTGAGGACGAGAGTGGTTCTCGACACTCCGCAGCCAGCTCTCGACCTCTTGGTTCCGTTTAAGGGGGTGGGCAGAACTAATCTCCACCTTAAACTGAGGAATTGGATCCCTCTGCACCACAAACTCAACTGGGGGTGCTTCCCTGACAGAAACGGGGGTTGAAGGACGAGATATACGAGCTTGTAGCTCACTATTCTGCTAGCGCAGACTCTGGACCTCCAGTGTGAGCTGAGAATTTTTTTTAAAAAGCTCTTCCATCACTGAAATTCCGGAAGCCGCTTCCTGGCTCGTCGAAGGGCGGGACGGACTGTGTTCCGACTTCCACCGTTCCTGCGACCCATGGCTCGTGTCCGAATCGTGCTAATCTAAAATTATAGTCAGAGCAACTCCAATGCTGAACAAACTACCCGATAACTCACAAAAAAACCCAAAACGTACGATTACTCATACAGCTAAATAATACAATCATACGGTCTCAGAGCAAACACTAGATTCATGCTATCAAAATCACAAACTTCAGATGCACGTTAATATTACTCATAGTACACACGCACAGAAACAGACAAAACACGACAAAACACATTTATAAGACACTTCTAAAATCTCACTAAAACAGACGTAAAAACACTTCTAAAACATCCATGCGCAAGCATAGAATCATCCACTTAAAAAAAAACACGTTATTAAAACATTCGCTTACAGATTCACTAAAAACAGGCATAAAACACGGAGTAATTAAAACATTCGCTTAAAGATTCACTAAAAACAAGCAAAAAACACATATCAAAACGCACAAAATTCACTAAAATAAACATACATACACATTCAGAGACACACAAAGGTAATCACAAAACACATACTAAGTAGAAAATTTTGCATAAAACAAGTAAACTTGCGTGACCTCTTTCGAACAACTCCTCCATACATAAACTTTCACGAAGTCACAAAAGGCAAACAGCGAATTCCTAAAACAACCATGGAATCGCTCGTCTCATACCAGAAAGTCAAAGCTCGCAACAAAATACTGGAGATAAAAACACAAGGAAAACACACAAACACGAGCACCGAAGCAAACAGCCGTAAAAAATATATATACATAAAACTGAAGAAAACCACTAAACCAAATCAAGTAAAAACCAAAAGAAATACAATAAATCAAAGATAAAACCGAAAAACAGAACAAAGAAACTAAAATAAAAGAAACAAATGAAATAAATAAAAATACCATGTGTGACAGACCGACTACGTGACTACGGGTTAAGAACTGCACGACACCGTCTTGGAGTCATCGAACTAGCAAACAAAACGCCATTTCCCGCCGCTTGCCACCAAAATATGTGTTACGCTGTAGTGAATAAATCAAACTCCGTAGAGTTAGAGATGATGGTTTGGTAGCGTGTTACCCAACTACAAGTAATGTCCATGTGGGTTTGGCATATTTTGAGGAGGACTCTCGGGTGATCCCGTAGTCACAATAAAAGAATAAAATAACATCATGGCTGACTAAAAGCAACATAAAAAGAGCATCCATAATATACATTTATTACGCGCAAATCTTTCAAACATGACCAATTCACAAGGATAACACACCATACACT
>NC_051427.1:20174018-20178850 GCF_015228065.2 Penaeus monodon | reverse complement strand
CCCCAGCAGCCCAGTAAATCGACACTCTTGCTCTGTTGCCAGAACCTCTCTGCCTTCTCTGCTTTGCAAACGTAACTACTCGTGACGCGCCGCTTTTTTCCGCCTTCACTTTCCTCCCTCAAGGCCCTGACCTTGCCTGTCAGAGTCTGCACTCCCCATCGTTACTCTTTCACGCTGTGCAGGCCTTGTCGGTGTAACTGCTGAGTTCCATCTTCACAGTGCAAGAATTTCTGTGGTTAGCGCTCACAAGTTGGCAGAACTGGTCCCTCTGCCTTCCTTGCCTGCAATCTCGCGAGATGGTGCATCTGCTCGTGTGCCCTCTGTGCCTGCTCTTCTGCCCTTTGTGCCCATTTCCTCCCTCATACGGCCGCATGGCAGTGATCAGGTCCATCTGGCTCGGCTTCACCTCAATCGTGCCCTGCCTCATCATAGCTTTCCTCTCCCACATGGCTGCCGCCATCTTTGACGACATGATAACTGGCGCGCTCACTGATCAACTATCACAAATCCCACTCCTTACCCATTTGTTACGGCCGACCGCCTCGTCTCTCTCTGCTACCAACACAAGGCAGGCTTAGGCAGACGGAATGTTCTCCCACAGGGTCGTGAACCCTGAACAGCTCCAAGAGGCAGCCGAGCACCACGCGTCCCAAACACCACAAGGTAAACGCCACCTGGAGATGCAGGGCACGAAATAAACCAAATGACAGTCTTTCCTTTATTTCACAAGTTATTTTACCCCGTCCACTTTTCTATGGCACATACAGGGTAAACCAGCATGTCACACTGCAGATGCAGCTTATAACAGGCAAACACAAAGTTTTATCAGGTCCACAAGGGCAACACACGAGGTCTTCACAGGAGCAGCAACCCACTGCTCTCCCTCTTGCTTGTTCCTCCGCTCCTCCGCTCACAGCCATTGGTCATGTTTGCCCAGGTCCCTTCATGTTAACACAATGCCCAGGTCCCATCCTTTTCATGTTAACACATTTTCGCACAGAGACAAAGACCCACTGCGTAGCAGTATTTCATTAATTTATTAATTATATATTACAGCTGGCTGCTCTCGCTTACCTCTGTATTTAAAGATATTCTAAATTCTTTCGGCAGTTCAAGGCACTCGTCTCTGTTTCTCTCTCTCCGTTTTTTATGGTTAAAAGGTCAATGGTTTACAACACTGTAGATTCTACAAATTTTAACTTTACTACTCAGATTAAATATATTACACAGCATATAATTCCTTCTTAATCCTACATGCATAATTGAGACTTAAATGATCTCTCCAGTACAAAATATACAATCAGTTTCTTTTATTAAACATAATTATGCAACCCTTAATATAACAAGTAACAGTGAAATATAACAGCGTACCCTATAATTAAAGAGAAAGTACTGTGGGGGAAACAAAGAAAACTAATACTTTGTATGGTAAACTATTATATTTTACACTGTTTCCTAATCTTGATGTAATAAAATAAACATAGAACTTTATACAAAAATAATAACATAGAGTATCATCTTTCTGAGAAAATATTTAAGTACTATCATCTTACGTAGCTAATTAAAGGCTAACTACAGTTACCGCATATGTATACATAAGCGGTAACATATGCATAAAGAACAAGTAAGTGAAGTATACAAAGTGGGGTTCATGGACGAAATTTTGGGTCATTCTAACTTCTTGTGCTCATTACAACCAAACTCACGACGGCATTCCACAATTACTCAAAGTGCTAATATTCGGTCTATTGTGGACTTGCCAGGAGTAAATCCAGTAAAACCAGTTTAATGCCGCGGTAGTTGCTACACTCCCAACGATCCCCTTTCCCCTTCCAGAGAGAGATGACCAAGCCCCTTGACAGGTCAGGGGGAATGGCACCAGACAGCCAGATGGCAGTCAAGACTGCATGCAAGCCCCGAGCCATAGGTTCACCCCCAACCTTAAGAAGTTCAGCAGGGATATCACATATGCCTGCGGTTTTCACATATTTTAGCTTGGAAATCGCAATCCTAACCTCCGTTTGGGTAGGAGGTTCCTCACTGATTGGTGGGTCCGGCACAGGTAATGTGATATCACTTGCATCCAAGCTAACTGTTGGAGGGTCTACCTGGTACAACCCGCTCAAAATACTCTGCCCAACGTTCACGAACCTGTAAGGCTTATCATCCACCCAAGCGGCGGATGGCGGTTTAGGGCCGAAAGAAGGAGGGAGGGGGCCCGTTCACTTCCCCTGTGTGGAGACACTGTCAAGGGTGTCGAGGGGACAGGTAGGGTATTAGGGTAGAGGATAGGGGGTAGGTGTGAGGACGAAAGCTTAAGGAAAAGGACGAAAAGGAGAGAAATTAAAAGGAGCCGAGAGATGAAAATGAAAGAAATGAGTAAGGTCAACGGCGGACCAGAAAAAGTAGAAAGGCGAGGAGATTGTATGGGAGAAGGGTAAAATGGACAGAATTAGAAAGAAGAGCGAAAAAATGAATGAAAAGAAAGTGACAAGAGAAAACGAGAGAAAAGTGATAAAATGCAGACGAAGGAACGGGGAGAGGAGAAAACGAGTTAGTATGGTGGAAGAGAGAGGGACGCAAGATTAGGGAATGAAAGGGGGTAAAATTAAGGAAAGGGAAGACGATGAGCGAAGAAGTGATAGCAAGAGACTAGCAGTATTAGGAGAGACGAAGGAGAGCGAATAGAGTAACATAGGGTACAGGATTCAGGATGATACTGGAAGAGGAAGAAAGATGAGAGAAAGCTATGGAGAAGAGGTAAAAGGGAGGTAGGGGAGACTAAGGGAAACAAGGGTGAGGAGGATAAGGGGGGAGAGGGGTTGCAGTCCAGGATGGGGGGGGGAGGTCGGAGACCTCACAACCCCCAACATGATCTGAGATAATCTGTTCATCCCCTGAGCAGACTGCAGTCATCTGCGGAGGGCTTAGAGTTCAGCTTTCACAAGTCTTGTAGGCAGGGTGAAGGTCCTTTTACCAAGAAATATCAATCAACCTCCTCAACAAGATTCCTGATGAACTGCTTCTTCTCCCTTCTCAGCGGTGTCAAAGCCCTACGCTCCAAAGAGCGATGCAAGACCTGATTGCCTGCTGCGCTGCGCTGCTTCGAGTGTTTTGCACTTGAGAGCCCACTTAGTAACTGGGTCTGTAAATTGATCAGAGACTATCATGGTGATCACTGTGGATCTCCCCATCACGCTGGGGGTTCCAAGATCTTTGCCCCACAAGCCTTATGGTGGTTTGGTGCCTGTCGGGCACAAGTGGGACAAAGGGGACCCCACAGCCCGCCCTCTCTTGCTGGTTGGAGGGAACAGCACCCCTCACGCGCCAGCATCTCATTTATTTTTTGTGTTGCCCGCTAGGGTAAGAGGGCTGCAAGGCCCACCTCCCCCTGAACCGCCCATTTACCCCAGGTTGGCTAAGGGCAAGGATGTTGTACAAGAGCCAGGTGTGTCCACACACTGATGGCCATGAAACTCTGTACCTCTGGCCTCTTTCTTCTTCTGCTCCAATATCCCCACATTTTAGCCTGGACTTGTCAAGGTGCCCAGTACCCATGGGGTGGCCATGAGGAGGCACTAGAAGTCTCGCGACGATAGAGGCTGTGAACTGTGCCAGGGGAGGCTTTATGCAGGAGCGGCTCTCTTTTTCGCACTAACTGCAGTTGTGGCGCTGTAAGCGAGAAGGCTGCCAGCACTTGACACTATCTAGGCTACCACAACCACTGCTTCACATTACCTAGCGTATGTAATAAACATCACACACACACACACACACACACAACCCACACACACACCACAACACGACACACACACACACACACACACTACACATATTATATAGTATTCATCTTCTGTGCTCTGAGAGATAGGATCCTATTATGTCTCCATTTTCTGTAGTGTATGCGTGGTTTGTGAGTGGGCGCGCGCGTCGCGTGTGTGTGTGTGTGTTGTGTATATATGTGTGTGTGTGTGTGTGTTGTTTGTGTGTGTGTGTGTTGTGTGTGGTGTGTGTGTTGTGTTTGTGTGTATGTTTGTGGTGTGAATACAATGAGTGAATCGTGTGTGTGGGTTGTGGTGTGTGTTTGTGTGTGTGTGTTTGTTGATTGTGTGTGTGTGTGATGTGTATGTTGTGATTATTACTATATATATATATAGATATATATAATATATATCTATATATATATATCATATATAGATATATAGATATAATATATCGATATATATATATATATAATATATACTATATATATTATATATATTAATATATATATACATACATGCATAGACACACACACCAGTATATGTATGTATATATGCCATATATATATATATATATATATTATTATATAATAATATATATATATATATATATATATTGTATGTCTTCAACATACACACACAACTATATATTAAAAATATAAAAACACACATGCGCTCGAGCAGTGGTTAGAGCATCGGACTCAAGGCCGAGATTTCAAATCACCGGCCGCGCGTTGTCCCCTGGGCAAAAGAACTTCACTCGATTACCTAAGGGCGGTGGTGGCAGGAAAGGATCTCGCTGTAAAAAGAAGCCAGACTAGGATGCGGATTATTCTGCTCTATGGCGACCCCTGAGAAGAAGCAGAAAGAAGAAGAAAAAAATATATACATAAATATACATGAATATATATTATATATATGGTGTTGTGGTGTGTGTGTGTGTGTGTGTTGTGTGTGTGTGTGTGTGTTGTGGTGTGTGTGTGTGTATGGCAGGGAGGACGTCCCACCATTCTCTTTCTGACCAGGGCACCTCGGTGGTGGTACCTCGACCGTGCCTCGTTTACCTACAGA
>NC_051427.1:20159018-20169018 GCF_015228065.2 Penaeus monodon | reverse complement strand
TACATGCATATATGTATAATATACTGTAATATATATGGCCTTTATATAGATTTATATATTATATATATATATATATAAAAGCTTATGTATATATATATTTATATAATATATATTATATATTATATAATATATATATATAGAGATATCTATATATAATATATATTATTATACCAAGATAATTATATATATAATATATATATATATAAACAAAAAAAAATGTGTGTGTGGTATTTATATACTTATGTATATATTGTATATATATATTTATATATATATTAATATATGATATCTATATATATATATATCTAATATGGTGAGGATATATATAATATATATAATATATAGATATGTATATATGTTATAAATATATCTATATATATACTATATATATACATAACACACATACAGGTATATAGTGTTGTGCATATATACGTAAAAGTAGATATATATATAAATATATATTAGATAATTATTATATTTATAATATATATATATATATATATATATATATATATATGTGTTTTGTTGTGTGTGTGTGTGAGTGTGTGTGTGTGTGTGTGTGTGTTGTGTGTGTGTGTTGTGCGCATATGTGTGATGTGTATTATTACTATTATATTTTATATATATATTATTTATATATTATATATTATAGATATAAATATATATATATATTATACTATATATATAACTATAGGTCTATAGGTATATATATATATATATATATATATATAGATATATATAGATATAATTATATATATATATATACCTTTAAAATATATATATATATAGATATAATGATATATATATTTAGATATATTATCTATATAGATATAATGATATATTTTTTTTTTTTTTTTTTTTTTTTTTTTTAATATATTATGTAAGTATGTATTACATAAATAATAAATACATAATAAATGAATCGATAATAAATAAAATACTATTATTATTGATATTTATATATATATATATTATTATATAAGAATGAACTAGATCCGCAGTTTAAATATAATATATATATATAGATATATAGATTATATATATATATATATATACATATCTATATATAGTATATATATACATATGAAACAGATCTGAAGTTAAAAAATTATATATATATATATATATATGATCATATATTATATATATATATATATATACATATGCTATATAGATATATATAGTTATATAATATATTATATCATATAGTATTATCTATTATATAATATATATATATATATATATACGTATTAGGAAATATGCAAATCGAACACCCTCACACCCGTAACGATGATGTGAAAGTAGGTCCGTGACCGGGACGTAATCCGTGACCTGACGAAACCGGCAAACGCGCAACCATGTCCACAACAACATAATCAATACCCGGAAATCATTAACCTACTACATGTGGCATTTTATGGTTCTTACAATTAAGCATCATAAGAAGAATAACGAACAAATGAATGTTTCTAACAGACGAGTATCCCCTCCAATTGTAGGTACAGGTGACACAGATTAATGATCGCCAAAGTAAACCACACAACCTTATCGGAGTGAAAGCAGATAATGTAGGTGGACAAAATCGAACACCTCACACACGTGCATATGTGAAGTAGTCAGTGGGACCGTGGACGTAATCAGTGCCTTAACCGAAACCACAACCACAAACCGCAACCATGTCCAAATCAACAAATCAATACCCGAAATCATTAACCTACTTTCACATGTGCATTTTATGTTCGTATCATGAACGCATCATAAGAGAAATAATGAAACAAATGATATACGACAGACGAGTACCCCTACAATTCAGGTGACCGGTGACCATAGATCAATGATCACAGCATAACCACACCTTATCGAGAGTGAAAGCAGGTAATGTAGGTGGACAAATCGAACACCTGCACGACACGTAACATTGAATGTTGAAAGTAGGTCAGGTGACCGTGACGTAATCGGTAACCTTGACGAAACCACAACCGCAAACCGCAACCAATGTCCACAACATAATCATACCGGAAATCATTAACCTACTTTCACATGTGCAGTTTATGTTTCGTACATGACGCATCATAAAGAGCAATAATGAAACAAATGATGTACTACAGGACAGTGTCCCCTCCAATGCAGTGACGGTGACTAGATTAATGATCACAGCGTACCCACACAAACCTTGGTCCGAGAGTGAAAGCTGGTTATGATCAAAACGAGGCAACCACTAGACCTATAGCTAGCGATGCTAACGCGCTCACCTTGCGGTTGAAAATGGGGCATCATAACAGAAAAGATGACCACTGTATGTGATTAACTAATCAATATCCGTATCCGAAATCATTACTCATAGCCACTGATGTACAGACGAGGATCTCCTCCAATGCAGGTTGACATAGATTAATGATCACCCGTAACACAAAACCTTGTCGAGAGTGAAAGCAGTAACCACCAACCTAGCTAAGATGACTAACACACACACCTTACAGTCCAAAATAGTACATCATAACAGAAAGATGACCAATATCCGTAACCGAAATCATTACCCGTAGGCAGATGCTACAGATGACTCACCCGCGGCTCCTCCCATCCACACCGCAATATTCACCATGTTTAAACTTGTACCGAGATCGAGAATTGATTCTGTTACAGACGAGGGAAACCGTCTCTCCTAATGACTGAAACTGTCAAAATCAATAATAAATAGGTCACACAGGTCTGCTAATGACCGATAATTTCTGCTCCTCTCTCACTGTACCAGAGATAAGAATACAATTAAGTGTAAAGGATTATAAAAATTCGTCATACAATATATACCTTTATTTTCGATTGTATAAACACTTTGGCAATATGCACCATGTTTGATCTTGTAACTGAATCGATAATTAATCCTGCTACAGACGAGTGATCACCCTCTTAATTCATCATAATCCATAAATGTCCCTCTAATGATGCCTAACGCGCTCACCTGAAGGATGTCTCCTCCTCTCCGAAGTAATAAGAAGAATCTGAATAAGAGGAAGAAGAAGCACACAAACAAACAAACATGCACCCAGCTGCTGACATACGCAAAGTCCGAGAACAGGGAACACCGCCTTCCGTTCCTACTGCCCCCCGATCCACATTCCCTCATATCCCGATAGGAAGCAATAATGGTAGAGGAAGAAGACGCAAACAAACAAATAGCACAAAAGACCGATGGACGTACTAGTTCACCCCATTCCCTCCCCCTCCCCCTCACACCACAATATTCACCATGTTTGAATTTGTAACTGAATCGATAATTAATCCTGCTACAGACGAGTGACCACCCCTTCTAATTCATCATAATCCATAAATGTCCCTCTAATGATGACTAATACGTCACCTAAAGGGTTTCTCTACTCCTCTCCAAAGCAATAATAAGAATAGAATAAGAGGAAGAAGCACACAATCAAACAAAAATGCATACAGCTGCTGACACACCAAAGTCAGAAACAGGAAGCCTCCATCCCCCGACACCCATTCCCCCATATTCCGTTACGGAGCAATATGTAAAGTTTGACACGTCGTTACGTTAAATCGCCAAACATCCCATTTTAAGAATTCATTGCAATCAAAAGATTATAAATACGTCTGTAATCAATTATCTTTATTAAGGTCTTCATATATGCCTTTAGTACAAACAAACAGACACAAATACAAATCATATCGCCCCGAATTTCATATAACGAGGATGATAATATGATCATTTCTTCTTATTCAGAGGTAATGACGGTGGCGGTGCACTCTCGTCTTGAGGTGTAACCAACCAAGAAAAGGAAATCCATTTTAACCCTTACTAAGATTGACAATGTTCGCATTACGTAAATATAAGACAAAAATATATGCATATGATACTATCCATTTCTCACTCCATATGCATATATAAAAAAAATACTTGCAAAGACCATAATCAATATCTTTACAAATGTTTACAAATGCATAATATAACAAAGATGCAACTCTAATAAGAATATCTCAACAGAAATTTCTTAACTTCGCGGGAACGATTGATAAACTTGCGAACTCCTCTCTTCTTTTAACATGTTATACTAGTCGTTCTTACATCCCAAAGGTATCTTCATAATAAAAATACAATTCAGTGAAAAGGATCATGAAACTCTTGTTGTACCCAACATGCCTTTAATATGACTTTCAAGAACACAAACACGCGTCCTAACAGGTGATAACACAAATAAGATAAAAATAACAGGCTTATATTTTTGTGTAAATGTAAATGCGATAACTACCACTACGCACGTTTGAAAATTGCAGGCTTATACAACAGGTTAATCATAATATAACAGGTGCAACCCTAATAAGAATAACAACAGAAATTTCTTAACTTCGCGGGACGATTGATAAGCTATCTTACATCCCAAAGGCATCTTTCTAATAAAAATACAATTCACTCAAAAGGATCATGAAACTCTTGTTGTACTCAATGTCTTTATTATGACTTTCACAAACACACATCCTAACAGGTGATAATACAAATAAATAAAATAACAAGCTTAAATTTTCTGTGTAAATGTAAATGCGATAACCACTATCTCATACCTTTGAAAATTTCAGGCTTATACAACAGTTTAATTACCTAACAGGTTGAAAAGTCACCGGTTTTATTCTATTTAGAGAGCATTAATAGGGTTTTCAACGCATCTGCGCGAGACCAAAGACGGGTTTCCCCCATCCTATTTCCGTCTGAACAGTTAATTATCTACCAACTAGGACCACCACCTGTCCCCACGTGCTGAACCAGTTATGTTTTGCTAATTAACCTCAAGGGGCAATGCGGTATATTTCCTAAAATGTTCCCGCCTCAGCTCTCAATTTTGTACAATCTACAATGCAAACTAGGAAATATGTTCAGCTTTCCCATATGTATAACTCTGTGCACGCCAATACAGTGCATTCTCTTCTGATATAAAAAGACCAGGGTAAACATCGATTAGGGATCCTCTGTTTATGATGATATAAGAAAAGATGAATTAGAACAGAAGGTGGACTAGCTTTTCAGTAATTTACTCCCCCTCCACAAAATTGTCTATAGTACCTCCCCTACAAGTATATACGAAGAAAAGGAACTATGCAATGGTAACCACTAATGTTGGTTACTATAGTTTCATTCATCTAGCAAATATGCTGTTTTGTCTCCTACAAGAACGGGAAAAATATTGTAAAAAGACACAAATAACCTTGCTGACGGGAAATAATCCAACTAAACATTACTTCTCGATTTCCCTGCCATGGTCTTTCTCACCAGTCTACAAACATGCTATAAGAGCTAGATAAGTTGTTATCTTTAAGTCGGACTACGGCGATGTGATATTGTAGTTTCATTTATCTAGCAAATATGTTTTTTTTTTGTCTCCTACAAGAACGGGAAAAATATTATAAAAGGACACAAATAACCTTGCCAACGGGTATAATTCAACCAAACTTACTTCTCGATTTCCCCGTCATTGCCTTTCTACAAATATGCAGCAAGAGATGGAGCTAGATAAGTTGTTATCTTTAAGAGACGATCACCTCACCGCCGGACTATGGTGATTTACTTTATCGGGAAACGTACATTCAGCCACCGCTTTTAAGTAACACATGCATATATTTTCTCAAATCTCCCTATACAAAGAGAAAAATATTTTTACGTTGGCACTGAATAAAACTTGACACTCGATCTCTTTAATATTTTCTGAATATCTTAATACAAAGTCATACCAAATGAAAAAAATATATATATCTTAACATCCTTTGCCTATGATTTTTCACTATGTCCCTAGTTGTTGTAGTAGCGAAAACATTTAAGGCCCCTATAAACTATTTTTATCTTCAAAAATCAAAACACCTGTATAACAAGAAGGCTTTCACTTGATTATTTTTCCCTTTTAACAACTATGTCTTTATCAAAAACAAAAACTTTTATAAGATATAAAAAAGAGGTAAAATAATATAACCCCCATGTTATAAAGCTTTTATAATTGTACGTGTATTGGACAATGACAAAGTCAAATTCGCCTAAAGCAGAGATTTTTTGACCAAGGATATGTTTACCCCTGTGAGTAAAAAAAAATATATTAGTGACACCCTCGATGCGATGGATCTTAGCAGACAGCATGTGATTTTCCAACTGATGCGTTTTTTTTTTTTTCTTTTCTTAAACCGAGTTATCTATAAAGGTGCTTTCTTGTTGTGTGTCTACATTAGATATTCTTGTTTTACATGGCAGTAAAGGGTATATGACGAGCAACATACAGTCGAGGAGGTAAGTTATAGAGAAAGGGTTGAAAATCACAGTCCTAAAGGGGAAAAAGCCGCAACCGAAGCAATATTTTCTAAATGACAAGTAAAAAAGCATTCGTTTAGGAGAAAAAATATTCGCATTACCTCATAATAAGGGAGGGAAAAGCTTCTTTTCATAACTTAGAGAAAGCAAAATGCCCTTTTTTTCAAATACAAGGGTGATTGAAGTAATGTTATGACTGAGCAGTTTTTTCAGACTGGGAAATATATGGTAAGGTTAAAATGTTATAGCATTGCTACCATCTTTAACAAAAAGTCTTATTTATCTAAAGATGCCTTCCTAAACTCTGACAATGCTCCAGGCAATATCCAGACAGGTATCAGGGAATACCCCTTCTTGTCACGAGATAATGACTTCATCGACATACTAAAACCATTAATGCGTGCGAAGTGAGGAAGAGCGAACAATAGAGCGACACCATGGAAGTACTTTCTCGTTCCTGTGAAGACTGATATTAATGAATATATCTTTACATTATAACATAAATTAATGTAATAAATAATGAGACAAGAATAATGATAGAAATAACATTATAGTATTTACTATTATTATTACTTATTATCATTATTATTATTTTTACTTTGAAATTATATATATTTTTCCGAATAATATTAACAAAAAGTAATAATTAATAATAATAAAAAAAATAATATTAATAATAATGAGTATCATTATAATATAGGCATATGATAATATTATTATAAGAATAAATAATAATTATAATGATAATTATTATTATTATATTATATAATAATACTAATGAAAATAATAATAACAATATCAACAACAACAATAAAACAACTACACTAATTATAATAATAATTATTATTGTTTTATTATTACTATATGGCAATATTCTTGTATACATATATCTGGTATCATTATATCATAATTAATAGAAGTATTATTTTCATCATTAATAACCCATACGATTCCCAAATCATGATGGAATATAAAGGGTATATATATATTTCAATCATGATTTGGGTATCGTATGGTTATTAGAGAAAAATAATACTTCTATTAATTATGACTATAATGATAACAAGCTTATAAATGTGATAACAAGAATAATTGCAATATAATAATAATAAAAAACAATAATTACCTGATTATATTATTTGTAGTTGTTGTTATTGTTGTTGTTGCTATTGTTATTATATTTTCAATTATTATTATTATGATAATAATAATAATAATAAGTATCATTATAATTAGAGGATTATTATATAATAATATTATAATTGCTATTTATTAAATGATAATCATTATTATAATATTATTATTTTATTATTATTAGCTAGTAATTGATGTTAATATTACCGGCAAAATCTATTATAATTTCCTATAAAAATAATAATAATGATAATAATAATTAATAATAGTAAAACTATAATGTTTTTCTCTCATTATTCTTGTCTCACATTATTTACATTAATTATTGGTATAATTGTAAAGAAATATATTAATCTATTATAAGTATAATGCGACATCAAGTATAATGATACTGATATTGGTTAGAATATCGTGATTATTTTCAATCTGTTATCATTCACTATTATATTTTTAAGAGTATAAATCCCTACAATTATATCTATCGCCTATTAATTACAATAATAATGATAATATGACATATAAATTGCCAATAATTAATAATGATTGATAATAATGGATGATGCGGATATGATGATCATAGTAATGGTGTATAATTATGACAATAATTACGATAATAATAATAATGTGTAAAGATTATACTAGTATATCTATATATATATATATATATAAATATACATATATATATATATATATATATATATATATATCATACTATATATACCTATATAGATATATATATGTATATATATACATAGATTATATAATATATATATATATATATATATATATATTATATGTGTGTTGTGTGTGGTGTGTGGTGTGTGTGTGTTGTGTGGTTATTGTGGTGTGTGTGTGTGTTTGTATGTGTGTGTGTGTGTGTGGTGTATATATGATATAAAAAACATGTAGTAGACATGCATATATATGTATGTATAGTAATATATATGTTATATATATAGATATAGAAGATATATATGTTGTGTGTGTGTATCTTTGTAAATATATATAATATATATATATATTATATATATATATATAGTATAGATATATTATATATATATATATATATATATCTTACCATTCATTCATCCATCTATCTATCATCTATCTATCTAGATATCTATCTATCTATACTATCTATATATATATATATATTAGGATATAATTATATATAATATAGAGTACATATAGATATATATATATAGAAATTGAGTAAGATGGCAGATATAGATATAGAGATCAGATATATATATATATATATATATATATGTATATGTGTGTGTGTTGTGTGTGTGTGGTGCTGTAGTGTGTGTGTGTGTGTGTGTGCTGGGTCCAATTGTGCTGTATGTAATATATATACAATATTATATAGATATACCATATATTCGATATAATTATAGACGAGGAGAGATATAAGGCAGAGAGAGAGAGAAGAGAGATAGATAGATGAGAGTAGCATATAGAAGATATATATATATACATATATATATATATATATATATATATAATATATATAATCAGATATAATATGTATATAGAATATATAGATAGAGAGAAGAGTATATAGTTTTATACTAATAGTATAGATTTATATATACTATACATATAAAGATATTATGTATACATAATACATACACACAACCACACACCACACACACACACACACATTAATATATATCTATATATTATATATATATATATATATAGATAATAAGTATGGATAAGTATGTGAGTTATCGACATATATACATATATATATATATATATATGACTATATATACTCTATATATATACGTATATATATATATATATATATATATACATATATAAGGTATAGAGAATTATATATATTATATATATAGTATCTATCCTATATATATATATATATATATTTATATGTGTGGTGTGTGTGGTGTGTGTGTGGTGTTTTCTGTGTGTAACATATATATATATAATATATATATATATATTATATATATATATATATATATATTTATATATATATGTCGGGGTGCAGGATTGGAGTTACTCGTCCCGCCTGAGCCCGGCAGGCGCCAACCCAACAATGAAGCTTGTGGGGGAAAGCCCTCGGCGAACCCCACAGGTGGATAGGCTGGTCCAACAGCTTGCCGACCCCCTTTATTCTGGGTGCTGTGTTGGCGGGGGCGCAGAGGTGCGTGCACCGGAGCGACACCGAGTCTTAACTCAGGCGTGCTTTTGGTAGGCGCTTGAAAATCCGGTCCCCTTGCTGCAGGAGATAGCAGGTTAACTTGCTATTCGGCGGGAATGGAAGCGACTGGGAGTTGAGGTGGCTGCCTATCAGAGTGAGAAGACATGGTAGCGGCACGATCAGTGTGGGGTGGTTACACCTCTATGGTCGGGCCGCCAGCGATGTTCACCAAACTCCAGGGTGTAGCCATAGCCAATCTCCATCGACTTCAGCCCGCGGTAGTCGAGTGACACCGGTTTGATGAGCGTATCATGCATTGAGACGAAGCATGCTTTTGGCTTCTTGTCTCTTATTGCTGTATACGAGTACATAAAACCGATGTGAAAGAGGAGTTCTAC
>NC_051427.1:20124018-20154018 GCF_015228065.2 Penaeus monodon | reverse complement strand
TATAGGATTATAGATGTAGAGTATATATTATGATCAGATATATATATATAGAGAGAGATTATATATAATATATATATATATATGTATAATAATATATATATATATATATATATATATATTGTATCTATGTCGATATATATACCATATATATATATATATATATATATATATATATAAATATAATATATATATATATACTATATAAATATATTTAATATATATATATAAATCTTATATTTATATATATATATAATTCATCTAGATGAGACAGTAAAAATGATGTATATATACACAAATACACTCAGTATTGTCAATTAGATATATATAGATTATATATATATATATAATATATATATATCATATATCTATTATTTATTATTTATATTTACAGTAGGACAAATGGAAGAGGAAGGGAGGAACGGAGAGATAGAGTGGAAGAGGAGGAGAGGAGTAAGAATATGTTATAGATATGAATTGTAGAATATTTATATATTATGAATACGTGGAATATGCATATATATATATATATATATAGATTATATATATATATATATAATATATATAGATATATATATAGGATTATAATATGTAATTTATTTTTATATATATCTGACATAATATATGTATATATTACACACACAAATACATTATCCATATGTGTGGGTGCGTGTCTATATATATATATATATAATATATATATAATATATATACCTATATATATATACACAAATTATGTATATATTATGTGTGTTATTTTATTTTATTATTTTAATTATTTGTTTATTTTTAGTCCACCACCACACGAGTGTAAAGTGATCCTTCATAAGGATGTACGGTCTTACATTGTTAAATATGGAGACCAGGCAATGGGTCATGTCTGCTAATCCAATGGATTCGGTAACTGCTTGTTCTACAAAACTGGGATACCCCCGTCATTTTCCCGATGTCATGTTATCCAGGGCGCGGCGAATCTTTAAGATACTCTTACCTTGCCCGTCCTCAACTCCCCTACACTGTGTGCGTTGCATATGTATGTGTATGTCATGTACATCATCACACTTCCATATGGTACATTTTACAATTTTTATCTGGCAATACTTTTGGTATCATCTAGTATCTAGCGGTTTCTCTACGATAACTGTGATTGGTTTAAGTAATTCTACAAATATCAATAACAGCAAAGAAATACGATTAAGGAAATGATATATTATGAATATCCAAGTCATAAATAACAAGAAACTAGATTTATCTGCAACAGGTTTCCTCTGAAATTCAATTGGCAAAACAATAATTTTTTTGTGATAAGAAAAAAAAAAAGTTTTCATGCCTGGGTCTCGATCAGGAGCGTTATATTGTGTGTCTGTGTGCGTGTGGTCCAGATACTATATATAATGTTGTATATACGTATTATGGGGACTATATTATATAAATAAATACATAATCCAATATACGTTATACGAGGAATTCATTGCAGAATTTAATTCGTTTATTTGAGTTTCCTTTGCCTTTCAGAGCTCAGCGGCATACAGGGGTTTTCATTCCTTAATTTGTACATTTGATAATAGAAAAATATTCTAATCGTCCAAATAGTCTTACAGCGTAATATATATATAATACTATATAATATATATAATATATATATATATATATAATATATTGAATTTCTAAGGCAGACCATATGTTTACTAGCTCCTCCTAAATCAGTGTTTCAAGGAGGATGAGCAGTACGCTACGATTCCCTTCTTCGTAAATACTAACAAGTCTTTAAGCACATAGATACTTGTTTAGTACATCTTATGGGGCACTTACTTAGTGTAGGTCGTTACTTTCATATATATTTGTGCTGTACATACACCAACACATGTATATTATTATTTTTTTATTGTTATATAATGTATATATGGGTATATATATTTGTTTTACATTTCTCTCTATCTATCTGATATATCACTCCTACGTATCTATATACAAATACATACACACACAAAACGGAACATGAAGAGGCCCATCATAAATTGGGAAACTATGATAACGTCTACCCTCAGGAACCCTTATTATGACAGTAAAGCTAAGTCTATTCTTCTTTAGAGGGCCCTGGCGTTCTAGGGGGGGGGGGGGAGAAGGGCGGAGAAGAGAGTCGGGTTATCGGGACAGCGCTGAGGAAACTCTGCAATGGACGGGGTCTGAGGGGGAGAAGGTTTGGCCCTCTCCGTCGACCTCCCTAAGCCTGTCTTCAGGATACAGAGCGAGCGCGCGATTTTGAAGTAGACGGAAGTTCTTTCGTCTTTCTGCTAAGGTAGTTGCCACGGGAGGAGGTGGCAGGAGATGGAGATGGAGGAGAAGGAGAGGAAGCTGAGAAAAAGGGGAGAATGGGGAGGGGGGGAGGTAGAGGGGGAAGCAGCAGTTACCCCCCCCATTACCTACTCTTTCACTTGTTCTCTCTGTTCCCCCATCCCCTCCTACTCCTATTCCGCTTCTACCTCTCGTTACACCTCCATCCGAATTCCATGCTCTTTTTTTTCTTTTTTGTTTGCTTACAATTGTCTTGTTTATACTCAAATGTCCGTGCAAAAAGCTTATTCTGAATAACTAAGTATGCTATGCTGTCATTGTCGACATTCAATTTTCTTGTTTTATGAATGCTAGCAATCTGTCTCATATCACGAAGCTTTTTTAGTCTTGTAACACACCAAACTCTCTCCTTACACACAAACTGTACTATAAGTTACCTTTTCCCTAACCATGACACCACAGTATCCATATGTATCGGACTTCGGGTTCAGTCAAATTCTTTCATAGTTTCCATTATGAAATGTGCTTTCGAAAAACTATGTCATAGAAATTTCTGAGAAGTTCCAGATCGCGGGCAGGAGGACACCTCGTCTTCTTGGGCGTCTCGGCCTGCCCGTCCTTTGTAGCCAGCTACCTACTCTAAGAAAAATAAGACTTGAAGCAACAACTTTAACTCAATACACCTTCAAGGACAAAACCACAGCACCTGCCACATTACACGTCCTCCACTTCAAACTCTCTGTTCCACTTTCCCATCTCTTCTCCTCACTTCCATTTCGTATTCTCTGTTCACCCGTCACCTACCATTCACTTTGTATTCCTCCACTACCTCCCATTTCCACTTCCAATCCTTTCCGTAACCCCCTTCCCCTCATCCTCCTCTTCTTCTTCCTATCTTCTCCACTTCTAGCTCTCCGTTCCCTACTTCATCTCATGTTCCTCCTCATCAACTTCTTCACTTCTATCTCTCCGTTCCCCTCCTCTCCTCCTCCATTCCACCAGCAGCTCCTTCATCATGGAAAGTACACTTAATCATGCATAAACCAAACGTCTCCAGTCACACGAAAACTCTTCACCACTGTGTATGTTCTAAAAACCGTCACTTGAAATGTACGCAGTGGCCATAGGCTGTATGTGCTCTTATTTCAGTTGGTTTATTTTTTATTATTTCATGGGAATTACTAACCAATCACAGTTATCGCCTGAGACTGACCACTCAACTTCATGGAATACTACGTATTATACAAGTATTAAGCCAGTTCGAAAATGTAAAAATTTTGTAAAAGGGGAGTGTGATGCACTATACACACAAACAAGCACGCGTGCGTACACGACATGCGATATGCACATAGGGTAGACAGCTAAGGACAGGCAGTAAGGAGTTCTTTAGGAGTAGGCGTTTTGCCGCACCTTCGCTAACGTGTCGTCGAAGAACATGACGGGGTTGGCTCGGTATGGAGAAAGAAGACATTTACAGAACCCATGGCTAGTAGAAATTAGAACACCAATTGCCTGATCTAAATAAAAAGGAAGAGATGTACCTCACTGATGCGAGCACTGTACTTTCAGTGTGAATGTGTGTGGAATAAGTACACACACATATATATGGTATATATACATATATGTATAAAATAGTTATAAACACAGCGCCTCTTTTCAGTATGACCTTCACTTGCCCCTCCTCTCCTTCGACTTCTATATCTCAGTTCTACCCCCCCCTCCTCCTTCCACAAACGCCTCTCCTTTCAGAAGGACGAGAGGGAAAATTCACCTATTTAAGAATCGCACGCTCATTGTCATGGAAGGACAGGCTGGAGGGAGATCGCGGCAGAGGAAGTGGATGGAGCCGGTGATTTCTCTCCCCTCCCCAAGGATCACACCGCCTCCCACTCAGACCGCATCCATGCAAGAGTTTCCGTGCATGCGCCGTCCACGAGACCCCGCTCTGTCCTTGTCCTACACCCCCACCCCAGAATGCCAGGGTTCCTGTAAGGGAGGCACAGACGCAGCTTACAGTCATCATAATAAGGTTACTGAGGTAGTTATCATAGATTTCCAATTTATGATGGGTACCTCAGTTTCCGATGTGTCGTGTGTCTGTATGTATTGTATATATATATAAATATATATATATAATATATTTATATATATATACAGAGATGAGATACATACGGAGAAATGGAGAAATATATAACATATATAGAATATAAACAACAATAATAAAAACATACATGTATGGTATATAGATATATCTGTGTAATATGTTCAGGAAATATATATAGACAAGTAACGCCTTAAACAACTAGTAAAATGCCCATAAAGATTACTAAACAAGCATCCTGTTTAAGAGACGTGTTGTACTCGAAGAATGGCGAGAGTCCGTAGCGACCGCCAACCCAAACGCCTGAAAACTCTGAATTTTAGGAGAAGCAAATGTACGATTTTCTTTCTTGCAATTACATAAATTAAACAATTAAGGGCATTCCTTCGAAAATTCAAACATATAGTATTTATATTTCGCTTGAAATGATTATTTGAACTATAAAGAAGATTATCCTATTATAAAATGTCACAACAAATTGAGGAATGAACCTGTGTGCCGATCGAGCTCTGAAGGCAGGGAAAAATCAAAAAAAGAAATAAATTCAGCAATGAAACTTCACTCATATAACGATATTGGACTATATCTATATATGTCTATTATATGTATGTATTCATAAATTATTTCATAGTATATAAAGATACGTTTATACAGTATATATCATAACATGTAGTTATCATTTCCTAAATAGGATTTCTTTCCTGCTGTAGATAATTGTAGAATTACTTAAACAAATCCCAGTCATCGAGAAGACGACCTCGCCACTCATGGAATACTATATAATTACACAAGTATTGCCAGATAAAATTCTACAAATGTATCCATATGGAAGTGTGACGAAGGACAATACACACACACAATATGTGTAGATATATATATATATATATATATATATATATTCATAATATATATATATATGCACACAAACAATGGCACACACACACACAACACACCACACACACACACCACACACACACACACACACACACACACAGGACACACATTATATATATATATCTAGTGTGTGTGTGTTGTGTGTGTGTGTTGTGAATGTGTGGTTGTGTGTGCGGATGTATGTGATGCAGATAATACATATAGTACAATTATATACAAATATATGCACACACCACGCAGTATATATATATATAAGATATATATAGATATATATATATATATGTACAATTATATACAAATATATGCACACAAAAGTCAGCTATATATATATATATACATATATATATATATATATATATATATATTATATATCTACATATATAGACATATATAACATAATATATGCAAATATATACACATTTGTATATATATATAACAATATATATATACAGACATATATAAAAATAGCTATAGGTATAAAATTATTTATTTATATAATGTATGTGTATGAGTACGTGTGTGTTGCATGTATACACTTAGTAATATGTACATATGAAAAAAACAAAACATAGCTAACATACATGATTATATATTACTATAGATATATAGATATATATAGATAATATATTATATATATATACATATATATATGTCTAATAAATGAATGTATGCAAATACATTTTTTGTAGGTGGTGTGTCTTTTGTATGTGTCAGTTTGTGTTTGTGTGTGTGTGTGTTAGTGTGTGTTTTTGTGTTTTATGTATACTATAATTATACATATATATACACACATAAATATGCATCCATAATTTTTTTCTATTCATTATTCATCTCTCTCTCTCTATGTGTCTTGTCGTTCTTTCGCCTCAATTATTATATTACATATATATATATATATATATATCTATATATAAGATATATATATGATTTATATAATATATATAAATATATACACCATGTATATAGTGTGTGTGTGTGTGTGTGTGGTGTGAATTATACATCTAAATATATATTACACATATGTATACATAGAATGTATCTATATACATATATATGCCATTATAAATGTGTAAAACAGATTTATAATGTTATAACGGACAGATAGGAAAGTGGGAAAGGATGAGAAGAAAGAAGAGGAGGAGGGGAAAAGGGAACGAAAAAGATAGAAAGTGGAAGTCGAGGAGTGTAGTGGAGTAGTGTGTGTGTATAGTGGGTGTATAAATAGAAGCATAATTAATATAGACATAGATTATCTGTATAACAATCACCCAACACCCACACACCACATTCACATATATGTAATTTATTGCATATAAGTAGTGGGTCATACGACAGGAACGCTGCACATTCAAATACGTACATGAAAGAACGCTGCACATTCAAATACTTACCATGACAGAAACGCTGCACATTCATGTACGTACAGATGGTGAAAGTAGGTCGTGACCGTGACGTAATCAGGGACCTTGACGAAACCACAAACCGCAAACGCAACCAAGTCCACAAACAAGATAATCAATACCCGGAAATCATTAACCTACTTGCACATGTGCATTTTATGTTCGTAATTGATGCTTCATAAGAGAAATAATGAAACAAATGATGTACTACAGACAAGATCCCTCTTTTTTTCAATGCAGGGACAGGGACATAGATTAATGATCACAGCGTAACCACACAACCTTTATGAGAGTGAAAGCAGGATAATGTAGTGGACAAAATCGAACACCCTCACACCTACATGAATGTGAAAGTAGGTTCAAGTGGACCGTGACGTAATAGTGACCTTGACGAACCACAAACCGCCAAACCGCAAACCAAGTCCACACAAACAAAGCAATACCCGGAAAAGCATTAACCTGCTTTCACATATGCATTTTCTGTTCGTATAGACGCCTCATAAGAGAAATAATGGAAACAAATGTGAGCTACAGACGAGTATCCCTCAATGCAGGTGACAGGGACATAGATTAATTGATCACAGCGTAACCACACAACCTTGTCGAGAGTGAAAGCAGGATAATGATCACGAGGCAAACACTAGACCATATCTAACATGGCTAACGCGCACACCTAGGTTGAAAATGGGCATCATAACAGAAAGATGACCATGAAGTGATTAAATAACCAATATCCGTATCCGAAATCATTAGTATGACATAGATATTGATCACAGCTAACACACAACCTTATCGAGATTGAAAGCAGGATAATGATCACGAGGCAACCACTAGACCATAGTAACGATGGCTACGCGCACACCTTGCGGTTGAAAATGTTGCATCATAACAGAAAGATGACCACTGAAGTAATTAACTCATATATCCGCATCGAATCATTACTAATAACCAGTGATGTACAGACGAGGATCGCCGACAATGCAGGGATGACATAGATCAATGATCACCGCAATCACAAACCTTGTGGATGGTGAAAGCAGGTTAATGATCACGAGGTAACCACCAGACCATAGCTAACCCCCCCTCTGATAACACGCACACCTTCAGTCAAACTATTACATCATAAAAGGAAAGAGACCAATATCCGTACGAAATCATTACCCCGTGACAGGTGCTACAGAATGAACTCAACCCGCGGCTCCTCCCATCCACACCGCAATATCACCATGTTAAACTTGTACCGAGATGAGGAATTGATTCTATTACAGACGAGGGAACCGTCTCTCCTAATGACTGAAACTGTCAAATCAATAATAATAGGTCACAAAGGTTGCTAATGCCGAATAATTTCTGCTCCTCTCTCACTGATACAGAGATAAGAATACAATTAAGTGTAAAGGATTATAAAAAACTCGTTAACATATTTCTTTTATTTTTGATTGTATAAACAATATACGATGCGCTCGCACACACACACACACCACACCACACACACACACACACAAACACACCACACACACACACACACACACACATACACCATACATTTTTTTTTCCCAACATGCAGATGAGCAGATGACAAGGAAAATTTAACCCGTGCTGCAGTACTATCAACTGCATGCTGTCGATCCTAGCGCTTCTGGTAAGTCAAGAGAGAAATCAAGTCAGCATATACACAGAGGCGGTGCCCGGACGAGGGAAAAACTCTCCATGTCTGATAACTACCGCATGCCAACAAACTCTCTCACCGTGCGATGACCGTTGCCAAGATCGAGAACGTGCAAAAATGATGAGAATAATTGGTAGATTCATCTTCACCGGTGGCAGTCTTGGGTTTGATAGGGCATGTATCAGGACCATCTCATGTAGCGATAAGTAAGTGTCTGGAAGATATTCTTTTGTATCGTCGTATCCTCCTCTTAAATGACAGTCTGTCACCAGTGGATTACGGAAATTACCCGTTTCTTCATCTGCGGTGTATCTCAGTGGCGTGGTTTCTCCATTGATATTTCTTTTCTTCCTGGGTATTGTCACCACTATTCACTCACCAAACGACTAAACAAGCTTTAAATTACCATGACGACAATATTTCATGCTGGCAACTATTGATATTGTTGGGCGGCGGACACAAATACCAGGCTGAAATTTTCTGTGTAATGTAAAATGCGATTACCAATATTTATATGTTACACATTTCATGCTGATAAAAACTAAAAGGTAATTACCTAATAGATTAAAAACGTCGTGGTTATATTTTATTTTAGAGAGCATTAATAGGTTTCCAAGGTACTACACCTTGTCAAAGACGGGTTTCACAACAACACACACACACACACACACACACACACACAAACACACACACACACACACACAACACATCATAATAAAAATACAATTCAGTTAAAAAGGATCAGAAACTCTGTGTCTGGACAAAACATAGCCATATATGACTATTCAGAACAAAAAACACGCGTTCCTAACAGGTGATACACAAATAGATAAAAAAATAACAGGTTATATTTTGTGTAAATGTAAATTGCCCGATAACTACCACTACGACGTTTGAAAATTGCAGGATATACAAAGGTTAATATAATATAACAGGTGCAAACCTAATAAGAATAACAACAGAAATTTCTTAACTTCGCGGGACGATTGATAAGCTATCTAACATCCAAAGGCATCTTTATAAAAAAATCAATCACTCAAAAAGATCATGAAACTCTTGTTGTACCAAGTCTGTATTAGGACTTTCAACAAAAAAAATCATAACAGGCGGTAATAAAAATAAAATGAAAAATTTCTCCTCTCCCCCCCCCACACAAAAATAACAAAGCTTAAATTTCTGTGTAAATGTAAATGCGATAACCATATCTCATACGTTGAAAATTTCAGGTTATACAACAGTTTAATTACTAAAGTGAAAAGTCACGGTTTTTTCATTTAGAGAGCATTAATAAGGTTTTCAACGCCATTCTGCGCGAGACAAAGACGGGTTTCCCCTCCTATTTCGCTGCGACAGTTAATTATCGCCAACTAGGACCACCACATGTCCCCACGTACCGCACCGGTATGTTTTGACTAATTAACCTTAAGGGACAATGCGGTATATTCCTAAATGTTCGCCTCAGCTCTCAATTTTGTACAATCATACAATGCCAAATATTAAAATATGTTCAGCTTTCCCATATGTACAACTCTGTGCACGCCAATACAGTGCATTTCTCTTCGATATAAAAAGACCAGGGTAAACATCGATTTAGGGATCCTCCGTTTTATGGACTAGCTATGGACTATGGTTTATGAAGGTGGCTAGCTTTTCAGTAATTTACTCCCCCTCCTCGAAATTGTCTATAGTAACGCCATACAAGTATATACGAGAAAGGAAACTATGCAAACGTAACCACTAATGTTGGTTACGGATAGTTTCATTTATCTAGCAATATGTTTTTTTTCTCCTACAAGAACGGGAAAAATATTATAAAAGACACAAATAACCTTGCCAGGGGTATAATTAACCAAACTTTACTTCTCGATTTCCCCGTCATTGCCTTCTACAAATAGCAGCAAAGAGATAGAAGCTAGATAAGTTGTGATCTTAAGACGACGATAACCTCACGACGGAATATGGTGATTTACTTATCGGGAAACGTACATTCAGCACCGCGTTAAGTCACACATGCAATATTTTCTAAATCTCCCTATTCAAAGAGAGAAATATTTACGTTGGCACGAATAAAACTTGACACTCGATCTCTTTAATATTTCTGACTATCTTAATACAAAGTCATACCAAATCACCAAAAAAAAAATATCTTAACATCCTTTGCCCTATGATTGTTCACTATGTCCCTAGTTGTTGTAGTAGCGAAAACATTTAAGGCCCCCTATAAAATTATTTTATCTTCAAAAAATCAAAAAACCTGTATAACAAGAAGGCTTTCACTGATTATTTCCCTTTTAGCAACTATGTCTTTATCAAAAACAAGAACTTTTATAAAGATATGAAAAAAGAGGTAAAATAATATAACTCCCCATGTTATAAAAGCTTTTATAATTGTCACCCGTGTATTGGACACTGACAAAGGGTCAAATTCGCCTAAAGCAGGATTTTTTGACCAAGGTATGTTTACCCCTATGAGTAAAAAAAAAATATATTAGTGACACCTCGATGCGGATGGATATGAGCAGACAGCCAGGCAATTTCCAACTGATGCGTTTTTTTTTTTCTTTCTTAAAACCAGAGTTATCAACAACTATATATTATATTCTAATAAAATATTCTTTGCAAAATATAAAAAATAAAGGTGCTTTCTTGTTGTGTCTACATAGATATTCTTGTTTTACATGGCAGTAAAAGTCGTATAGGACGAGCAACATACAGTCGAGGAGGTAAGTTATAGAGGAAAGCGGCGAAAATCACAGTCCTAAAGGGGAAAAAGCCGCATCGAAGCATATTTTCTATAAAGGACAAATAAAAAGCATTAGTTTAGGAGAAAAAATATTCGAATTACCTCAGAATAGGAGGGAAAAGCTGCGTTTCATAACTTAGCGAAAGCAAAATGCCCTTTTTTTCAAATACAAGGGTGATTGAAGTAATTTGTGTATGGACCAGAGCAAGTTTTTTTTCAGATTGGGAAATATATGGTAAGGGTTAAAATGTTATTAGCATTCTATCATCTCCTCCCAAAAAGTCTTATTTATCCTAAAGATGCCTTTCCTAAACTCTGACAATGCTCAGGCAATATTCCAGACAGGTATCAGGGAATACCCCATTCTTGTCACGAGATGATGACTTCATCGACAGACTAAAACCATTAATGGCGTGCGAAGTGAGGAAGAGCGAACAATAGAGGACAACCATGGAAAGTACTTTTCTCGTTCTCCTTTCTTGAAGAACCGGATAGTTAATGAATATCTACCATGAACGCACCCTTCAATCATTTGACCCAAGGTAAAACCCCCATGGTTCTAGATAGCTAGAAAGTTTTAGAAAATGCTCGCCTCGGTTGTTGATTTTCGTAGGACATCGTTCTTCACACCACTCGCTTCCGTAGCTCACGCTCTGTTCTCCCTATCAAACATGCCATATCTTGCTGGCGAGGCCATCACCCTTACTCCTAAATATGCATCCTCCTCCCCCTCATCCTCGACTAAGGTCGATGCTGTATTTACGCGAGGATGTAAAAAATGGTGATTTAATTCATAACTGGAGCTAAACATAACTTCACACAAACACTAAATATGTATTGACATTGATGGACTTAGAATTGGTGATGCTTAAGTCATATAAGCTTGAGGGTCCTTGCGAAGAAAACATAAATAATTTGATAAAAGAAAACAGTAATATGTCTTTCATTAGTATTATACAATAGATAATGTACGCGTATGACTGCATACACAATCAAACATAGTACAAACATGTGCCGCGAAATTTGTCAGAAGTTATAATTCCATCATTCATCAAGTTTTGCTTCTCGCTTTATCCTCGCAATTATGTATTGTTTCCCCATTTCGCAGACAGAAATAGCCGAGAGCAGGGAACGATTGCTGTCTTCCGGGCATGTCCCTCTGTCGGAAGAAGCATTCAGAATCTGATAGAGCTATAAATGCTAACAACCGCATCCGAGCCATTACATGCTAGTATTTTATCAAATTCCTTATGTAAAGTGAATTTTTATTCTTAAAATGACAAATAATGCTTTACCAATGGTATCAATATATGTTATTTTTTGCATAAAAGTACCATCTAACCTGTATAAGGAGAAATAGCAAAATACCCAAAACTATTAACATATTTGTCTAGAAAAAATCATTGATCGATTGATTGATTATTTAAGATTACCTGCTCGTCTACGGCAAAAAAACACACCAATAAATATTATATAAAAAATCAAAATCATGAGTAATGTGCTATAAAAGTATAAAGTTATTGTATAAAGATATGCATCCAGTGATATTTTGTTTAAAATATTAGACTCCCTTTTTAGGAAACTAATTAAAGTCCTATGTCACAATCCTCCATACATTTTCCAGCGGGACAAGTACATTACGTCTGAGAATGCTGCACATTTTTCCCAAATAAATGTGCGACCACCAATGGCACTCCTCACAATGTGTGCACTTTTACTGTCACCAGTGACCGATTCTAAACCTTGTTAACAAAACGTCTACTTGGTGGTTACAGTATATCATCAGCATGTAAACTGCCTACGTTATCAGCGTCTTCTTCGTCTTCAGAGAATATTTCTCCTGTAATGTGACCGCCAGCTAGACGAGGATCTATATTCCCGCACGCGCCGCACTCAACACTGACGCGGATGCGCGCGCGGAAGTTAAAACCGCATCGCAGGCGCCGACGAGGGTGGATCCTGAGGGTGGCGCGGCGAGTTGAGGGCGGCGGAGGGCGGCGCCGGCGAGGGCGGCGGAGGGCGGCGACGGCGGCGAGGGCGACGGAGGGCGGTTGGGGCGACAGGGGAGGGGCTTCTTATAAAAGTTCTTTGATATCAAGAAAAATATTATTTTCGCTAAATTTTGCAGTGTTATCTTTCAGTAGACAACCGCTTTGTCATCATATAATTCAGCTGTATTTAATATGTTTGCCTCTGAGCAGTATTTTACAAGGTACCTTTACAATATACAAGATATTTTATCCCTTTTTTTATATCAAGTGGATATATATATATATATTATATATATATATATATACTATATATTATATATAGAGAGAGAGCGATGATGAGAGAGAGAACCTTTATAAGTAAAAATATTGAAATGTTGACAGTCGGTTTATGAGTGTCATTTTTTAAATATTCAAACGACTTTACGCAGGGGAAAAATTGAGAAATATAGGTAACTGGAATGTGCCCCTACCACTCTCTAATGTAAGCGTGTCGTCAAAGTCGCACCCCCCCTCCCTTGTCGCACAACAGCCCTCCGTCGCCCTCGCCGCCGTCGCCGCCCTCCGCCGCCCTCGCCGGCGCCGCCCTCCGCCGCCCTCGCCGGCGCCGCCACCCTCGCCGCCCTCGCCGGCGCCGCTGTGCGTTTTACTTCCCGCGCGCGATCCGCGTCGGTGATGAGTGCGGCGCGTGCGGCGAATATTAGAGTCCCTCGTCTAGGCTGGCGGTCAACATTACAGGGAGAAATATTCTATGACGACGAAGAAGACGCTGATAACGTAGGCAGTTTACATGCTGAATGCTTATAATGTTACCCACCAAGTAGAAGTTTTGTTAACACGGTTGAGAATCGGTCACTGGTGACAGCTAAAAGTGCACCACATTGTGAGGAGTGCCATTGGTGGTCGACAAATTGTTAGTGGGAAAATGTTGCAGCATTCTCAGACGTATGTACTTGTCCCGCTGGAAAAATGTATCGGAGGATTTGACATAGGACTATTAGTTTCCTAAGGGCGTCAATTATTTTTTCAAACAAAATATAAGGATGCATAATATTATACAAAACTTTATTACTTTATAAAGCACAATTACTCATGATTGATTTTTATATAATTTTATCGTGGTTGTTTTTGCGTAGACGAGGCAGTAATCTTAATAAATCAAATCAATCGATCAATGATTTTTCTAAGACAAAATATGTTAATAGTTTTGGGTATATTTGCTTATTTCTTCTTTAAGAACAAGTGTTAGATGGACTTTTATGCAAAAAATACCATAATATTGATACCATGGTAAGCTTATTTGTCATTTAAGAATAAAGAATTCCACTTTTACATAAGGAAATTGATAAAATACTAGCATGTAATGCGCGGATGCGGGTGGTTAGCATTTATAAGCCTCTATCAGATCTGAATGCTCCTTCCGACCGAGGTGACAGGCCCGGAAGGACAGCAAATCGTTCCCTGCTATCGTCGGATTTCTGTCTGCCGAATGGGGAAAAAAAATACATATTGCGAGGAAAGCGAGAAGCAAAACTTGAACATGAAGATGGACTTATAAAATTCTGACAAATTATCGCGGCAAATGTTTGTACTATGTTGAGTGTGTATTGCAGTCTACGGAGTAAGTAATTATCTTATTTTATACTACTCTTGAAAGACATATTACTGTTTTCTTTTATCACAAATTTTTTTCTATGTTTCTTCGCAAGGAAACCTCATAAGCTTATCAGACTATAAGCATCACAAATTCTACGTCATCAATGTCAATACATATTTAGATGTTGTGTGAAGTTATGTTATAGCTCCAGTAGGATTATGAATCACCATTTTTTACATCCTCGCGAGTAAATACAGCATCGCGCTTATCGACGGCGGATGCAGGGAGGAGGAGCAGATTAGGAGAAGGGTGAGGCCTCGCCGCAAGATATGCATGTTGATAGGGAGAACAGGCGTGAGCTAAGCGGAACGAGTGGTGTGTGAAGAACGATTGCTACGAAAATAAACAACCGAGGCGAGATTTCTAAAACTTTCTAGCTATCTAGAACATGGGGGTTTACCTTGTTCAAATGATTGAAGGGGGGCGATTGCCAGGTAGATATTCTTTAAGTAGGCGGTTCTTCACGAAGGAGACGAGAAAAGTACTTCATGGTGCGCTCTATTGTTCGCCTCTTCCTCACTTCGCACGCCCATAATGGGTTTTAGTATGTCGGATGAAGTCATATCTCGTGAAAAGAAGGGTTATTCCCGATACCGTCTGGATATTGCCTGGAGCATTGTCAGAGTTAGGAAGGCATCTTATAGATAAATAAGCCTTTTGTTAAAGATGATAGCAATGCTATAACTTTTAACCCTACCACTATATTACCAAGTCTGAAAAAAAAACTGCTCTGGTCACTACACAAAATACTTCAATCACCTGTATTTGAAAAAAAAGGGCAGTTTGCTTTCGCAAGTTATTTGAAAAGAAGCTTTTCCCCTCCCCTTATTATGAGGTAAGGCGAATATTTTTTTCTCCTAAACGAATGCTTTTTTATTTGTCAATTTAGAACTATTGCTTCGGATGCGGCTTTTTCCCCTTTAGGACTGTGATTTTCGCCCTTTCTCCTATAACTTCCTCCTCGACTGTATTGTGATCGTCATATACAATTTTATGCATGTAAAACAAGAATATCTAATGTAGGACACAACAAGAAAGCACCTTTATTTTCTATTTTGCCAAGAATATTGATTAAGAAATATAATATATAGTTGTTGATAACTCGCGTTTTAAGAACAAGAAAAAAAAAAAAGATCACTTTTTTGTCAAAAGCATGCTGTCTGCCTAAGATCCATCTCATCGAGGGTGTCATAATATATATTTTTTTTTTACTCCAGTGGCTAAACCTATCTATGTCAAAAATCCCTGCTTTAGGCGACATTGACTGTTGTCATTGTCTCCAATACACGTAAATATTAAAAAGGCTTTATAACATTGGGAGTTATATAATATTTACGCTTTTTCATTATCTTATAAAAGTCTTGTTTTTGATAAAGACATAGTTGCTAAAGGGAAAAATAATCAAGTGAAGCCTTCTGTTATACAGGTGTTTTGAATTTTTGAAGATAAAAATAATTATAGGGCCTTAAATGTTTTCGCTACTACAAAACAACTAGGGACATAGTGAAAAATCATAGCAAGGATGTTAAGATATTTTTTTGTCATTTGTAGACTTTGTATTAAGATATTAAGAAAAATATTAAAGAGATCGAGTGTCAAGTTTTATCCAGTGCCAACGTAAAAAATATTTCTCTCTTTTGAATAGAGATTTGGAAAATATATGCATGTGTTATTACTTAAAGCGGTGGTGAATGTACGTTTCCCGATAAAGAAATAACACAGTCCGGGCGATGAGGGTGCTCGTCTCTTAAAGATAACAACTTATCTAAGCTCTATCTCTTGCTGCATATTTGTAGAAAGCAACGACGGGGAATCGAGAAGTAAAGTTTGGTTGAATTATAACCCGCTGGCAAGAAGCGTATTGTGTCCTTTTATAATATTTTTCCCGTTCGTAGGGAGACAAAAAAAAAAAACAATTGGCTAGATAAATGAAAACATCTGCTAACCAACATTAGTGCGTTACCGTTGCCATAGTTCCTCTTTCTTCGTATATACTTTGTAGGGAGGTACTATAGACCAATTTCGAGTGAGGGGAGTAAATACTGAAAAAGCTAGTCCACCTTCAATAAACCATAGTCCATAAGATAGTCCATAAAAGGAGGATCCCTAATCGATGTTTACCCTGGTACTTTTTATATCAGAAAGAGAATGCCTGTATTTGGACGTGCCACAGAGTTGTACATTTTATGGAAAGCTGAACATATTTATATTTGCCATTGTAGGATTTACAAATTTGAGATCTGAGGCGGGAAACATTGTAGAAATATACGCATTGTCCCTTAAGGTTAATTAGCAAAACAAACTGGTGCGGTACGTGGGGGACCAGGTGGCTGGTCCTAGTTGGTAGATAATTAACTGTCCAGGCGGAAATAGGAGGGGGAAGGAACCCGTCTTTGTCTCGCGCAGATGCGTGGAAAAACCTTATAATGCTCTCTAAATAGAATAAAACCGGTGACTTTTAACTGTTAGGTAATGTAAACTTTGTATAAGCCTGACTTTCAAAACGTATGAGAGAGTGGTTATCGCACTTTACATTTACACAGAAAATTTAAGCTGTTATTTCATTTTATTGTATTACCGCTGTAGGATGTGTGTTTGTGAAAGTCATAATAAAGACATTGGTACAACAAGAGTTTCATGATCCACTTTTGAGTGAAATTTGTATTTTTATTAGAAAGATGCCTTTGGGATGTTTAGATAGCTTAGCATATCGTCTGCCGCGAACTGTAAGAAATTCTGTGTTATTCTTAGTAGGGTTGCACCTGTTATATTATGATTAACCTGTTGTATAAGCCTGCAATTTTTCAAACGTGCGAGTGGTAGTATCGATTTACATTTACACAAAAATGATAAGCCTGTTTATTTTTACTTATTTGTGTTATCACCTGTTAGGACGCGTGGTTTGTGTTCTGAAAGTCATATAATGGCAATGTTGGGTACAACAAGAGTTTCATGACTCCTTTTGTAAACGAAGGTATTTTGATTATGATGTGTGTTGTGTGTCGTGTGTGTGTGTGTGTGTGTGTGTGTGTGTGTGTGGTGTGTGCTCTGTGGTGTTTGTGTGAAACCCGCTTTGACCAGTGTTTGTAGATAACTTGGAAAAACCTATTAATGCTCTCTCAATAGAATAAAAACAACGACTTTTAATTCTATTATGTAATTAACCTTTTAGTTTTATAGCATGAAATGTGTTAAAAATATGAAAATAGGGTTGGTAATCGCATTTTACATTTACACAGAAAATTTAAGCCTTTTATTTGTGTTGCCGCCCCGCACCAACAATATCAATAGTTTGCCACATGGAACTATTGTCGTCAATGGTATTTAAAGCTGTTTAGTCGTTTGGTGAGTGAATAGTGAGTGACAATACGCCCTACCTCAAAGAAGATATTCAATGGAGAAACCACACCACCTGGAGATATTACCGCGATGAAGAAACGGTAAGTTTCCGTAATCCACTGGTGACAGACTGTCATTTAGAGGAGGATAGACCGAGGACAAAAGAATTATTCTTCCAGGACAGCTATAACGATCGCTAAATAGATGGTCCTGATACATTGCCCTATCAAACATCCAAGAGCTGCCACCGAGTGAGAGATCTATCCAATATATTCATCATTTGGCCACGGTTCGATCTTGGCAACGGGTCATCGCACGGTGAGAGAGTTTGTCTTCGTTGGCTGCGGTTAGTAATCAGACAAATGGAGAGCTTTTCCCTCGTCTGCCCGCTCTGTAATGCTGACTTGATCCTCTCATTGACTTAAAGAAGACGATGACGGATTCGACAGCATGCATGATAGTATGAGGCAAGGGTTAGAATTTTTCCTTGTCATCTGCTCTAGCAGGTGGGAAAAAAAAAAAATGTATGTGTGTGTGTGTGGGTGGGTGTGTGTGTGTTGTGTGTGTGTTGTGTGGTGTGCGAGCGCATCGTATAGTGTTGATACAATCAAAATAAAAGAATATATTGTTATAACGAGTTTTTATAGCCTTTACACTTAATTGTATTCGTATCTCTGTACAGTGAGAGAGGAGCAGAAATATCGGCATAGCAGACCTGTGTGACCTATTTATTATTGATTTTGACAGTTCAGTCATTAGGAGAGACGGTTTCACTCGTCTGTATACTAGATCCAATTCCGATCTCGTACAAGTTAAACATGGTTGAATATTGCGGTAGTGGATGGGAGGAGCCGCGGGTGAGTCATCTGTAGACCTGCCTACGGGTAAGTGATTTCGGTTAGGATATTGAGTCCTCTTTCTGTATGATGTTACTATTGGACTGAAGGTGTGCTGTAGTCATCGTAGCTATGTCTGGTGGTTACCTCGTGATCATACCTGCTTTTTTCACTCTCCACAAGGTTTTGTGATTAATGGGGTGACCATTGATCTATGTCACCCTGCATTGGAGGAGATCTCGTCTTACATCATGGTTATGAGTAATGATTTCGGAGGCGTATATGATTAGTATTACTTTCAGTGGTATCTTTCTGTATGATGCAAACATTTTCAACAGCAAGGTCGGGCGCGCTAGCCATCGTTTGCGTGGTCTAGTGTTGCCTCGTGATCATTATCCTGCTTTCACTTCGTAAGGTTGTGTGGTTACGTCGTTAGTGATAATTAATCTATGTCATACTAATGATTTCGGATAGGATATGGTAGTTAATCACTTCAGTGGTCATCTTTCTGTTATGATGCACCATTTAACCATAGGGTAGTGCGCGTTAGCCATAGTTAGCTATGGTTCTAGTGGTTGACTCGTATGATAATTATCGCTTGCACTTCGACAGGTTGTGTTGGTTACGCTGTGATCATTAATCTGTGTAACCTGTCACCTGCATGGAGGGGATACTCGTCTGTAGCTCATCATTGTTTGCTTTTATTTCATTATGTCTCTTATGAGGCGTCATATACGAAAAAAATGCATATGTGAAAGCAGGTTAATGATTCTGGTATTGATCAGTTGGTGGAATTGTGTGCGGTTGACGGTTTGTGGGTTCGTAAAGGCACTGATACTCACGGTTCATGACCTATTTCACATCATGTACGTGTGTGAGGGTTGTTCTATGTAGTCCACCTACAATATCCAGCTTTCATCTCGATTAAGGTTGTGTGGTTACGCATAACTTTGTGATCATTAATCTAGCACCTGTCACCTTGCATCGGAGGGGATACTCGTCTGTAGTAAATCATTTGTTTCATTATTTTCTTATGAGGCATCATTGTTCGAACATAAAATGCACATGTGAAAGTAGTGTTAATGATTCAGGGTAGTGTATTATGTTGTCGGGGAAATCTGGTTGCGGTTGGCGGTTGTGGTTTCGTCAAGGTCACTGATTACGTCACGGTCACTGACGCTACTTTCACATCATGTACGTTACATGAATGTGCAGCGTTCTTTTCATGTACGTATTGATGTGCAGCGTTCTGTCATGTACGTATTTGAATGTGCTAGCGTTCTGTCATTACCCACTACTCATAAAATCATACATGGATATAGGGTCATATAATATATTTTTTTTCACACACACAGGATATATATATATATGATATAATAATATATATATATGTATATATATATATATATATATATATAAGGTTAGGTGGGTTAGTTAGGTTAGGTAAGGACACACACAGACAAATAACCTATATGCAAAATTTTCTATTTATATATACATATATATATTTATATGTATATGTATATATATATATATACAGAGAGAGAGAGAGAAGAGAGAGAGAAATACACACACATACACACAGATACACCCACACACATACACAAAAACACATATGGTGTGTGTGTGTGTGTTGTGTTTACATATATATACAGGTATATCATATAAATATTGACTATAAGATAAGAGATACAGCGAGGTGTATATTACATTACTGCAGCGGTCAGATTGTATTAAAACCGCCTATATATATATCTCCCACGGTCCCTTCCATATGCAATTCTTCTCCCCTACGAGATGAAGGACGCGTCCATCTTGTTCCATGAAAGGTACATCAGAGAAAAGTGATGTTAGGTCAGTTACATAAGCTTAGGTTAGACAGAAGTTCCACACACCCCAACACACACATATACATACATATGTAAAACGTATAAAGGATATAATTATGTTGTAGTTATACCTAGAGAGAGAGAGGAGAGAGAGAGACAGAGAGAGACAGAGAGAGAGAGAGGAGAGAGAGAGAGAGGAGGGGGGGGGAGAGAAAGAGAGAGAGAGAGATCGCGAGAGAGAGAGAATGAGGGGGGGGGGAGTGAGAGAGAGAAAGGGGAAAGAAAGAGAGAGAGAGAGACAGAGAGAGAGGGAGAGAGAAATGAGAGAGATGAAAGAGTAGAGAGAGGAGGAGAGAGAGACAGAAAGGACATAGAGAGAGAGGGGGGTTAGAAGAAAGGGGGGAGCGGACGAGGAGAGAGGAGAGATGGGATAGAGAGAGAGAGGGGAGAGAGAGAGAGAGAGAGAGAGAGGGGGGGGGGGAGTAGGGAGACGAGAGAGGAGAGATAGAGTAAAGAGAGAGGAGAGAGAGAGAGACAGAGAGAGAGAGGAGAGCGAGAGAGAGGAGGAGAGAGAGAGAAAAAGAGAGATGAGAGAGAGAGAGAGAGAGAGCGAGAGAGGGAGAGAGAGAGATATAGTGAAAAGAGAGAGAGAGTACAGAGTGAGAGAGCAGACAGAGAAAAGAGGAGAGAGAGCCATGAGAGTGTGATGAGAAGAGAGAGAGAGAGAGGGAGGGAGAGAGAGAGAGAGGAAAGAGAGGTGTGAGAAAGAGAGGGGGGAGAAGAGGGAGATGGGGAAAGAGAGAGAGAGAAAAGAGTATAGAAAGTGAAAGAGAGGTGTGAGAGAGAGAGGGGGGAGGGAGATCGAGCGGAGAGGGGGAAAGATGAGAGAGGAGAGAGAAGAGAGAGGAGAGAGAGAGGGAGGTGAGAGAGAGGAGACGAGAGAGAGATGAGAGAGAGAGGAGACACAACGTATGAAAGGATATAATTATGTTTGTATATACATAGAGAGAGAATGAAAGGATATAATATGTCTGAGAGAGACAGAGAGAGACAGAGAGAGAGAGAGACAATCAGAGAGAGAGAGAGAGAGAGAAAGAGAGAGAGAGGAGAGGAAAGAGAGGAGAGGAGAGGAGAGGAGAAAGAGAGAGAGAGAGAAAGAGAGACAGAGGAAGGAGAGAGAGAGCTATAAGTCGAGGAGAGAAGAGTACAGAGTGAGAGAGAGAGAGATAGAGGGAGAGGGGAAAGAGAGAAGAGAGAGAAACACAGAGAGAGGAGAGACAGAGAGAGAGCGAGGAAGAGGGGATGAGAATAAAGAGAGAAAGCGACTAGAGAGCGAGAGAGGAGAGAGAGATGAGAGAGGAGAGAGAGGGAGAAACAGAGAGAGAGAAAGAGAGAGTTTATTTTGTTTAAAAAAAGGTTATCGGGGCGCAAAGGGCAAAGGGTTTTGGTATCCCCCAAATTTTCCCCTTAGCTACCCCTGATTATTACCACTAGAGTCCCACTGTCCACGGTTGACTCGTTATTTTTGTATTAACCTCAGGGACAATGCGTATTTTTCCTAAATGGTCCTGCTCATTTCGCGATGTTTTACAACCCACAATGCAACTTAGGAAATATATTAGTTTTCCTTAAGGCCCATATGTAAAAACTATATACAGACGAGCGTATCCTTCCATAAGAGGTCGCATAAATAATCCCCCGTTTTATGATGATATCAAAAAAAGACGAATCAACACAGAAGGTGGACTAGCTTTTCAGCAATTTACTCCCCCTCCTCAAAATTGTCTATATCCCTGGCTCGGAAGGAGCATTCAGATTCTGATAGAAGTTTAAAAATACTAACGACCGCATCTGGTCATTACATGCTTAATTTTATCAATTATTCTCTAATGACAAAAAATGCTTACCTATAGTATCAATATATTTATTACTTTTTTTGTATAAAATCCCATATTCTTGCTATATAAGGTGGAAATAAATAAATACCTAAACTGTAAAATGCTTTGTCTAAGAAAATTTTCATTGATTATTAAAATTATCTCCCGCGTCACGCCAAAGCCATTATCGGCGATTGCCATGTTGGGCTAAAATGTTAAATTACTGAAATATCTAAAGATCTATCAGGAAATAAAATTTCTTACATGTAAACATAAAAAAATAATAAAATATTAATAAAAATCAAAACATAAATATTGTGCTTTAAAAGTATAACAGTATAAATTATATTTTGTTTAAAAAATATTAGGTTCCTTTGGGAAAAACCCTTGGGTTTGCTCCTCATGTTAAAAAGTTTTTATAATTGTTTGTTTTGGACAAAGCCACAGACAAATTAGCCTAAACAGGGTTTTTGACCAGGGGATTTGCTTCGACATCGATGTTTTTTATAAACACGATATAACCCTTTTATATATAAATGCCTAAAGGTATCAACTTATTTGCCTGAGACATATTATTTACCAATCTTGTATTGTAATCTTTCAACAGCTAAACTACCTATGTCATCGCTACCCCCCCCCCCCCCCACGTGGGTTAACCTGTTCAGAGTACGAGATATTTAATGTAAAATGGACCGCAGTTAGACAGGGGAAATTGTAACCCGCCTACTTCCGCACGCTCCTTCGCCCAAAGCTACTGCACGCCGGGCAAGAAAAAGCGCACGCGGCGGAGGCGGCGGACCCGGCGGTGGTTTTGCGACAAGGCGTCAAGTGGTTTGGGAGCGGAGAAGCGTGGTTTTGCGTCGGAGGTGGCGACAGTTTTGCAGCGGGGGAGGAAAGTACCAATGAACTCGAATTGTACTTTTTTTTTTTCACGGAACTATGCTGCTATTGTTACTGGGGACTATTATCATACTCTAAATATAACCGACGAAGGGGGCATGTGATGACATAGGTGGTTTATCTGTTGTATGGTTTCAGAACGAGATTTAGGGGTAAATGTAATTTCAGACAGGCTCAGTTCTTTTTTGTATATAAAAAATTATTATTATATTATTATAATACTTAATTGTGTGCAAGAAGGTTATATTGGTATAATTTATGGGAAAACTGCATTGTAACAAAAAGGGAAAATTTTAGAAATTTCAGGTCATATATGACAGATACGTTTGTAGTATATTCTTAAAACCTCACTGAATGTTCATGCAAAGTAGGGGAACGCCTCCTTTTGCTTGTTTACTTTCCACCGTCCTACTGCCCCCCCCAAAAAACGACCGCTGCAAAACCATCGCCGGGTCCGCCGCCCCGCCGCCGCCGCTGCGCGTTACTTGCCCGGGCGGCAGTAGCGTTGGCGAAGGGGCTTTATATATATAATATATATATTATATTTTATATATATATATCTAAAATATACATAATTTAAAGAAAAATAAAAAGGGGAAAAAGAATAAAAGAGAAAAGAAAATTGAGAAGAGAGAGGAAAAGAGATGAGAATAAAGAGAGAAAGCGACTAGAGAGCGAGAGAGGAGAGAGAGACGAGAGAGGAGAGAGAGAGAGAGAGAGAGAACATCACGACGAGAGAGCGGAGAGAGAGAGAAAGGAGAGAGAGATAGAGGAGAGATAGAGAGGAAGAGAGAGAGGGAGCGCAGATGAGAGAGGAGAGAGAGGGAGAAACAGAGAGAGAGAGAGAGAGAGAGAGAGAGAGAGACAGAGACAGAGAGAGACAGGACCAGAGAGAGAGAGAGAGAGAGAGAGAAGAGACAGAGAGATGAGTGAGAGAGAGAGAGAGAGGGAGCGAGAGAGAAAGAGTGAGAGAGAGAGACAGAGAGAGAGAGTGAGAGAGGAGAGGAGAGAGAGAGAGAGAGAGAGAGAGAGAGAGAGAGAGAGAGAGAGAGAGAGAGAGAGAGAGAGGGGGGGTGAGGGGGGAGAGAGAGAGATAGAGTGAGAGGAGAGAGAGAGAGAGAAAGAGGAGAGAGATAGAGAGAGGAGAGAGAGAGAGAGAGAGGAGAGAGAAGAGACGGACGAGAGAGAGAGAGGAGAGAGAGAGAGAATAGGAGATAGATAGATGGATATATATTATCCGGAGAGAGAGACGCGGGGGGGGGGAAGGAGAAGAGAATGAGAGAGATTGAGAGAGAGAGATTGAGAGAGATGGAGAGAGATGAAGAGAGAGACGGAGAGCAGATCCCGAGAGAGGAGAGACGAAGAGGGGAGAGAGAGAGAAAGAGATGATAGATAGATGGATATATAGTGAGAGAGAGACAGGGGGGGAAGAGAGAGAGAACGAGAAAGGAGAGAGAGATAGAGAGATAGAGGAGAGAGAGAGAGAGAGAAGAGAGAGAGAGAGAGAGAGAGAGAGAGAGAGAGAGAGATGAGAGAGAGAGAGGGAGAGATGAGAGAGAGAGAGACGAGAGAGCGAGAGTGAAAGAGAGGTGTGAGAGGCGAGAGGGGGGAGGATAGAGGGAGGGGAAGAGGAGAGAGAGAGAGAGCGAGAGAGGGGAGAGAGAGAGAGAGAGAGAGAGAGAGAAGAGAGAGAGAGAGAGAGAGAGAGAGAGAGAGAGAGGGAGAGAGAGAGGAGAGAGACGAATGAGAGAGAGAGAGAGAAGAGAAGAGAGAGAGAGGGAGAGATAGGTAGAGAGAGAACGAGAAAGGAGAGTAGAAATAGAGAGATAGAGGAGAGAGAGAGAGAGAGATAGAGAGAGAAGAGAGATGAGAGAGAGAGAGAGAGAGAGAGAGAAAGAAAAGAAGAGAAAGGAGAGGGCGAGAGAGAGAGCGGAAGAGAAAGAGAGAGGAGAGAGAGGGAGAGAGAGAGCGGACAGGGAGAGAGAGAGGAAGAGCGTGGGGGCACTAGCAGGAGGCTCATGGGCTGAAGAACATTACGACCTAGTCTCAGTCTGTGAGGACGGACACAGCTTCTTCTGATGAGCAAGCCTGTCGTTAAATTGCTGCGTCTGTGCCTTTATTTCACAAGCCTCGGTAGACAAGGCCTCGATCTTTCAGGATTTGGGCTAGCACGGTTAACCTCTCCCTCCATGGATCTCACAGCTTCTGTACTTCCTGATTTGAGCCGCCCTACGATATGCGGGAGCTGATCGATATGAGATAGGACAAACGTGTCTACGAGAGAAAACGGTCACGGGGGGGAAAAACAAACAAAAAACAAAAACCTAGGTGGACTGGAAGATCGTAAATTCCTCGAATTACCGGTTCTGCCTTGGCGCAATTCTGCATACAATGCGCCACCAGCACAATCAAGAAGCACTCTAGCACTATTCACAAAACTTTTTGCAAGTTCGTAACACCTGTTTTAAAATGCTCACTGCACTGATAAAAAAAACACTGCATAGGCACTTTTCTCTTCAATGTCCCTGCACCTTTAAAAAAAAAAAAAAAACACATCACTGTATCACTTCAAGAAAAATCACTGCACTAGTAGACTGACTACAATTTCAACAAAGTCACTGCACCTTTCACAAAGGCACTGTACTGCACAAAAAAAACTGTTACACACAAGTCACTGTATGACCCAGGGAGCTGCTGAATTAGAATTACAGAATAAAAGAGGAAAATACGTGTCCTAACACAAACGAGAGCCCTAAACAATCCTAGCTGGCGCGAGCGGGTATTTTGACAAATAAATCAACTCTGCAATGAGAAGAGAATTATGCTGTAAGAAAAGGCCCACGCTCTTCTGAAAACTACACCTTTATGATATCACTGAAAAAAAGAAAGGACACAGAATACTAAACAAAGTGGATCTCCTAAGACTTCCCGCAGGAGATATTAAGTTCGTGCATGATATAGCCTGACAGGAAGTAACCTGAATGTGCCAGACGTTCTCAGGCCTACAAGGAACATCATAATTTCTCCTGATCGATGCTCCTTAAAGGTACATCCCACACAAAGCCACCAAATTGTAAGGATGGTTGTTGTCCTAACGAGGAGGCCGACATTAACCCCAGCCTCATGAAGCGAGTGAAGCCTCTCGTGAAGCGGAGAACGGCTTAGGGACGCAAAATAAGGAGTTCCGTTCCCTCCCCTGAAAACAACTTGATACAGATCCTGGGCCTGTAAAATCGTTAGCGGGCAGTGACCCAGGATCCTCTGCAGGCTTACATGTACCCTGAGCGGAGAAATATGATCCGGAGTCCCTTGTGGCTCAGCTATCATTAAAATACGACAAATCAAGAATTGAAAGACACTGAAAAGATTTAATAAAATGCTTAAAGGCAAAAATGTAAAAGAAGAACACATACTAAAACATACGTTTAATTTTACTAAAAGAAAAGGATAGAAAAAGAAAACCTACGTTAATTACAAAAAAAAATCAAATAAAAATAAAAATAAAATATTAAACTATGACTTAAAAGTGGACTGAAGGTTAAGAAACGAAGTAGGAAGAGCCGAATCCTGAAGGGCTTCGGCGTAAAAATACATCTAAAGCACTTTAAAACATGAACAAACATAATAAAAAAAACATAAAAGACACGTCAGCAAATGACCTAGACAAGTAAAGGGGAAAGTCCTGCTCAAGTACAACCTTGTTCGTGACTCTCAGGTGAAGTAACTCCTGGTAACTTGGTGTAATCTGTCCGTTCTCGATGTCAACAAGTCCTCGAAAGTCTCGCACAGGTCCTCCTTGATTCAGATTCGTCTTAGACCTCCTCGTAGTCCTGGCCCAGGCCTAACTCGGCGCGTCCCGTCCACCACCACATCCTCACAGATCTCGTCCAGGTCCATTCTCGCGTCCACACGTCTCGTAATCTTCATCAGGATCTACGGGCGTCGGGGAGGATGATACTGCGCTACGAGCTCTGGAGTTGAAATAGGATCTGCGAACGCCGTCTCAGGGGGGGGGGCCGGCAAACTCGGGGGCTCGTGGCAGGCAACGCCCGTCCACAACATATGACGTCTTAACACCTGCTCTGATGAACTCCGCGCCCGCAGGCCTATGGCGATCTCGTGACGTCCTTCCCACGGCCTATCCTAGGTGACCGGAACTGTAGCAGGATCTTCCTCGGTGCAGTGTTGGTCCGACTGCAATATATAGTCGGGGAACAAGAATCCTACACGTAAGGAGCCAGAGTAAGAAAAAAGAAAGGCAACAGAGAAGAGGTGGGTGTTAAGTACCACTAGCCGGTGATTTATAAAATTCGCGGTTTTTAATGTGGTTGTTGAATTATTTTCGTCTTTTTTTTTCATTTTGTGTTTATTTCACAAAGATAAAGAAGGCAAAATGAAGAGGGATACGTCAGTAGGCGGGTCCGCAAAGACCTGACTCTGAACTTCCCACCGTCTCTGATAGATATGAGAGAGATAAGGGAACGGACATCGGCGAATCCGCGACGATCTATTTGAACATAGTTCATGCACCAGATACAGAAATAGATGCAACTTGTAAATTATGTACGAAACCACTCGTCACGACGGACAAAATGCGGGTTAAATCGATACATAATAATCTTTACGCCGGCACTAAGACAGCAGTCAACCCTTATTAATGAAAGGGTCATTGTCTTTCGTCTGCATGTATGCGAGTGAGGTGTAAGGTTGTGTGTATGCGTGTGTGAGTGACAGCTAGCGGAATGAGAGGGAAGCGAGAGTGACCTCACAGAGAATGAATCGAAAACACGAATATTAACGTTTACTATAACAAAACTGAAGTACATTAGCAATGGTAGCTAATTTACGATTATTTTCAACTACCACATTGAAATTCAAAAACATATAATTGTATGCACACAGAAGTGCATGAATGAATGGTGACATGAAAAAATATTCGCAAGCTATTTAAGAAGCAAATCTTCTCAGGGTCAGAAATCTGAACTGCCGGGGTAATGTCCAGACCTCATTAAAATCATAATGGGGGGTCTTATACCAAATGCCGTATATGACTGAGGCGATCGAGCCAGGGAAATAGGAAAACCTCTCTTTCTGGATCTGTGATGGACAGCTCGCAAAATTCCCTAAGGATATATAAATTTTCACGATCACACAACGCTGGGGTGTACCCAAACATGCAAGCACCTTGAGGAGGTGAGAAAGGTGTGACACACCAACTCAAAAGGTGCCGAATGAATACTTCGTTATTGTACATACTTTCGCAACGATGGAGCACAGATCTATTAGGCGTTTACGCAACCCCGGGGGCAATATCGGGCAATCTGTGCACTATGATATGGGGGAAGATCATACGCTATAATTTAAATATACAAATTAATGAAAATTGCGTTTTTACCACCCCGCTGCGCTCTAGCGCCAATAGAACTTGTACCAAAAGTCAATGTAACAATGCTTATGGTTACAAGGCCGTCAACAAAATAACTACCAAAATACAGGGAAACAAGCTGTCAAGTTGATCCATTCCAATCACGACACGACCGGGAAAAGAGAAAGTGAGGTCAGGTCAAGACAGGCAAATAACCTTTCTAATCCAGAGTGACCGCAAGCGAAAGAAAATGTATGGTCAGGTCGGGGCGAGGGGGAGGGAAAATGAAAGGATATTCGGATAGGATAACATCCGAACGCGTTAAATTCGTTTGCAGATTGTGAAACAATATAAATCTCTAAAACGAGAGAAAAATATTAATACTTAACTACACGAACGATATTATGTTATGGTCACATACTCGATAGCACGAAATGCGATTGAGGTGAAGGGAATAGTGTGAAAGAACGTGCCAATTTGCTGTCATTAAGACACTGTTTAACCTAACAAAAAAAAAGGCTTAACACATTTATGGGAGACGAGAAGGAAAGGGAAAAGAAATAAGAAAGGTGGCCAAAACGTGTACTTCACGTGTGTTTTGTATTTTAGCCAGTTTGAAGTGGTCGAAGCGATTTCTTCGAAGGTTTGCGTTCATGCTGCGAGTCGGAAGGACACAGCGCCACCCTGCCGCCCAAGATTGTAAAAGGCTATGGAACGTACAGTGGATGAAGGACGCAAAACACACGGTAAAGGGGTGAACACAGGCTACGACGACGTACGACTTGTCTAAAGGGTTTAAAAGCGCCGCGGCGGGAGGTCGCGGTCAGCTGCCCGGCGGAGAGAGCGGAGTGAACCTCTGAGCTGACCTAGTGCGCTGGGATCTTTAGCACGAACTCCCGGTCAAAACGAGGTCAGAAATAAAATGTGACCTCTCCATCGTGAGCGGGTTGGTTCTTATTTTGGGACTTGGATCCGGCCGTGGAACAGCCACGTGGTTCCACTGGTAACAGAAATAGATTTATGCACATCCTCTAACAGAAATAGAATTATCCACATCCTAGATATATAGAGAGAGAAGAGAGTGAGGGGGGAGAGAGAGAGTAGAGTAAG
>NC_051427.1:20119018-20121518 GCF_015228065.2 Penaeus monodon | reverse complement strand
GCAGGAATGCAGGCTGTAAGGGCAGAGTTGTAAATTTTAGCATTACTTTATCGCAGCATTTCGTATTATTTTCGGTGTTATCATGTTGCGCGAAATGCCATGGGGGTTTCTGGAAGGCCGAGGAAATACGTAGGAGAATTTGAAGTAGTTGGTGGCTTTAGATGGGGCACACATACCTATACCTGGAGCATAAATCTACAAGGAGTTACTAATATAAAACCATAAAGAATTACCAAGCATGCAGCTATATTCTTTCAACCATGAACATTCAGAGAGGTTTTGGTCTTCATAAAAGTGTAAATTCTCAAAAAAAAAAAAGAAAAAAAAAAAAAAAAAAAAAAAAAAATATATATATATAAAAATATATATATATATATATATGAATAAGTGTACTATTTTTTTCAGCCGCTGTTGCGCAAAATCTCTCTTGTTTTTTCTTGATTCTTCTGCTTTACTTTTTTCTTTTTTGCTGCTGATGAAGGTGATATAGAAACTCATTATAGAGGTAAGTGTTCCAGGAAACTTTTAGAAAGGAGTTAGGCCTTTCCTAAACCCTGCATTTGATGGTTGATTGTTTTATTGAAATAGTAGTAGTAACAATGATGATAGTATAATGAAAATGATAATGGTTGCAATAATGATAATCAGAAATGTATCAAATATTTTGAATTAATCCCATACATCATATTTTGCTGAAAAAAAATTTTGAAATGCTCTTCCATGAAATTAAAAAGTATCTAGTCAATATTATTTTGAGCGGCGCGCGCGTGTCTGTATACTCGTATTAGGGCAAATTATATAAGCCAGTCATTTGAAATTGAGTACACAAAAACTTCCCAAATTCAGTTAAAAAACTTTGTGACAAACCAGGGAACGGGCGCTTACCAAAAGGGAATGAGTAACGATAACTATTTCAACATCTCTACTGAACTTATCCTTGGCTTCAGAAAATGGCTACTTCTCCTGCTTTCCACTAGCGGTTTTGGTTAGCATTATATTTTATTTGTTATTACCTGAAAAATATACAACGTGCAAATCAGTTTCACTCCATGATGTTTATTGAGTCAGTCGCATATATTCTGGGAACCAATGTCTCATTTTTGAAGTCTTCTAGGTTGGAAAGGGAATAGCAAAAAAGAATATTTACTAAATTTGAAAACCAGATTTTAATGATATTAAAAACAAGAATATGAACGGAAAAAAATTTTTATAAAAGAGGTAAGAGTTGGATAAAAAGAGCTGCCACATGCTACATGATATTCCCCCCTTGTTTGGAAAGTGGCATACTATAAAGGTTTCAAGGAATAAAACGGATTACGTGCAGTACAAATATCCCGTCTTCAATCTTCAACTGTATTGGATTTTACAATAAAAAATACACAATTAAAAATTATATATAATTACGTTTTTAAATTCCCCCTCTTTTAAAAAAGGTGTCTGGGTTAAAAGGAATAGCCTTTTGTTTTTCAATTTTAATGTATCTGTTGCCAAATCACTTTTTTCCCTGGTACTATCAGATACTTGGAGTTTATTTCATTTTGAACGCTTCAATTGCAGATATGCCCAAGATATGAAAAAAAAAGTAAAATAAATGGTTTTCAAGAATTCATCACAGAAGCAAAGACGAGGAAAAAAAAATAACAATAAAAAAAATTGTAGTGTTCATATACGATAAAAAACACATTATTTACATATTCCTACAAAGGAAAAATTTTGCTGGGTTGACTCAGTAGTAGATGTCTTTATTTTCCCCAAAATCCCAATTAAAAGAAAGACATGAAATGCAAAGGTTACGATTTTCTTTTGGGGGCAGTAGACGTAGAAAACGTTTTAATTAGAGACTAATAGGAGAAACTCGTGTATCATTATTATTACTATTTATTTATTATTTAAAAAATTATTTCTATTATCATTATTATAATTAATACCACCATTATATCATTATGATACCAGAACTGCTATTATGACAACTACCACTATTATTTTTTACTACACAATAATCAATTAAAAGGTAATAATAATGATGACAGTCAATAATAAAGATAGGGAAAAAGATAATAATAATAATAAAATAATAATAATAATAATAATAAATAATAAAAATAACAACAACAACTCCCATTATCATACGAGTATTTCATAAAATAGACGAATAGCTAATGACGACAGTTTCAGTGGAACCAAGGAAGAAAGAAATGTATAACAGCTTTCGTTTTACTACTACCTGCAATAAGGAAATCAGAAATAGAGCAACAGAAAAAATAAGAATGGGTGCTAAAAAATATTTTTTGGACTTTTTTTTTTTTTTTTTTTAATTAAATGTTATCCAAATTCTCTTTATTCTCAACTTTTATCTCATTATTGTCATGTAAAGGAATTTTGGTAATTATTATCATATACCTAATAATTGCCAGAATCATCAAAGAATGGAAAAAAACGTCAATTTCTGGAAGTCCTTTTACTTTATTTTTTTCAAAAGGCCTTTATATCCTTTTTGATT
>NC_051427.1:20098905-20118918 GCF_015228065.2 Penaeus monodon | reverse complement strand
TTTTTTAATGTTTTTTCCAGGTTTGATATGAACGTTTTGTCATTCAAAGTTAACTCCTCTATTCTGGTTTAGTTGTCACTGGAACTTGTAAAATGGGGGGGTTTTTTAATTGTTTGGGACACCAAAAGTGGTATTTATGTATGAATTCTTTCGTAAACAGAAGGTAAGTAATTCATCTCATTTTTCAAAACCCCTTTTTGTTCTGTTCTTGAACAACAAGGTGTATGTAGAAAATAAATGACTGACCGTATGAAGACAAGAAAAAGAGCAATATTACTTTGAACCCCATGGTTTTTGAAAACAAGTTCCTAAGGGTTTTACCCTCCCACAGTCTTTTCTTAGGTTTGTGATAAACTCGCATCATTGAAAACACCCGATTTTATTTTATTGATGGCTATATCTAGCTCAATGCTTTTATAAAAAAAACCCTTTGGGAGAGGGATTATCTTTGGGTTAGAGCTTTTTTTTTTTTTTTTTTTTTCATGAGATTACAAGCACACTCAATAGCACTTTTAAAAAGTAGTTAGAACCCCTTGCATTCTTTCCTCGGATGAGGATTTATGAAAATATCATCCGCATAGCAAATAATGGAGTCATGCCCTCAAGTGTTTCCCCTAGTAAATTTTGCTTGGTATTAAATAGCAGGGAAAATTTAACCCTCCCTAAGGTGTGCCGTTTTCAAATACTTCTGTATGGTACCCCCTAACCCCCGAAGAAAACCCTGAGCTGACCTTTTCAATAAATCATTTGAACCATTTTAAACGTTTTCCCCGAATCCCAAAAAAATGCTAGTTGTCAAGAATGATTTCTTGTTTCAATATAAAAGGTAGATTTGATCAAGACTAGGGTTTTGCATGCCTGGTTTTGTGTTTTTAAGTTTTCTGCAAAACAGGCTGATGCTACACCCGGGGAGAAATCCATACAGTGGGGGGAAAAATTTGCATTTAGCGATACATAAGCCTGTTCAGTATTATCCTCTCAATACTTTGCCGGACAGGAGGCAAGGAATGGGGCCCGTATTTTTCAGATTTGGTTAGGTAGGGAATGGTTAAGCTTTTTGTCCAGGAGCTTGGGGTGATTCCTTTTGATAGGGTGAGTTTATACAGTTTCAAAAGGGTTTCTTTGGGACCCGGGCAAAATGGGGAAGGATGCTGTAATAGTGCCATTTTCGCCAGGGGCTGCCTTACCTTTCAACTGTTTGCGATTTGATCTTTTATTCCTTGGGGAAGTGAGTTTAGCTGAAAATTTTCCCGGCCCACGCCTAGCGCTTTTTGCCTGTTTTGTGGACTGGGAACGCATGTTGTGAGGTTTTCCCTGTCAGCTTATTAATTTTTTCCCATATCCCCACAAAAAGTTTGATTTGATCCCTTGCAGGAATTGACCCCAATTAGTTTTTAATTCCTAAATTCCTTGTTGGTTTTTAAGAAACGCAGAAGTTTATCTGTCGTTTCTACTGTAAACAATTAGCAAGCTCCGGGGCCCGTTATTTCTGGGGCCAGAATAGGGCATCGATCCACCTCGGTGGGGGAGGCCGGGGGCCTCTTTTTCTTCGAGTTTTTCCGTGAACGCCATGCGTTATAGCAGCAGTGACAATTTTTGATTAAGTCCGAGAGAATTTTGAACATTTGTTATTTCATGGGTATTATACCAGTCATGGACGTGAAGGATGCTCCGGGCCCCGGTGGAAAAATTTATTCTGAGCCTGGGTGTTTTAGGGACGAGTCACTGTTCCCTAAGTCTTTTTGGATGGCAAAGTGTCACTAAATCTCGTACCATGAAGTACAGACTTCCCAGAACTAAATTTTTGCCAAATTAATCACCCCACCTCCCAAATGAGTCTCTGTTTCTGTGTCATATACGTCGCAATCCTTGAAAAAAATTATTTTCCTTACTTTTACGTTGGTTGTCTCCAAAGTGTGGGTGCCTAGCTTTAAAGCCCCCATGCAACGGTCTGGTGGAAAATTGGGAGAGAAATAGCCAAAATTTGATTCTGGCATATAAATTTTACAGTAAAAAAAACCAGAGGGATCTGGGTATTTAAAAATGTTTCTTGGATTTTTTTTTCTAATTTATTGGGGAGTGTTTTCTTTCCCTATGTAACAACAGTCATGGCTGTATTCACATATGAATAATATCCCTTAAATGGGTCTATTTTTATCCTAGCCGGCAGCAAACTGTTCTTTCACCTTAACATCAATTATATTTAGGATGTAAAATTCAGATCTTCAGCCTAGGCTTGCTGTACGCTATTTTTGATATAATTTGATTTTGTTTTTCCCTATTTAAATTTTAGTAGGCAGCCTGTACTTCAGCGTTATATTCCCCTTAATATTAAAATTATGATCAAAAGAAACATATAAAATTTATGATTTTGGATTTCAAAACAGTGGTAGTCTTAAACTTAAAAATACTTTTAACCCTTTCAAATATTTGGTCTTAGCTTTGTTCCCCTCTCAGCACGTCCTTCCGCTGATGTTCAATGCCCGTGAGGGGGGTGGTTGCGTCACTGAACTCGAGTCACAGGGGGCCTGATTTTTTTTTGGTGTTTCAGCGCTGACACAACCTCTGGTTATCAGCACTGGCGGTCTGAAAACATTCCCTTTATTGTTCTTTTTTCACTAAGGTAACCTAGTATCACGACAAAGACATCCTTTAATTTTTTTCCCTTCCTGCCCCAGGTCGTTATTTCATTAAGATTTTATTGACTTTCAGACCTTTCATTTCCTTTAGAAGTTCAAGCACATTTACGCGCCTTTATCATTTGGCGTGGGCTCACTTCCCCCCAGGTTGTGCGGGGAATCCCACCCGACCTGCGGACAACCCCGCCTGGGGGAGGGACCGTTACCTCGGCTGTCGCCTGAGGGAAGGGGGGGGAGGCTGGTTTTTTAATTTTTTAGAAAAAGTATGGCAGCTTTTTGGGCCCAGATACCCCCTTTTTTGAAGATCGTATCATCTTGTTTTATCTCCTCCGTGCGCAACCTTCGTGAGTTTAGTGCCTCTGCACCCCACTCACCCGGGAGCGCGGGAAAATCTCTGCGGCTGGTGCTCACACAGGGGACGGGGCCTTCCCCAGCACCTAGCGCGAGTTGGGGGGGAGGGGGGCGCGGTCACTCGGGTCGGGGCTGTAGCCAGGGAGTTTGGAGGGGGAGGGACAGGTAGAGGGGGGGGTACACCCCCAGTGCCAGGGAGTCACACCTTCATCCCCACTTGAAGATGTGGGCAAAAAAATGGGACTGCAGTACTCTCTCCTCCTTTGGCAGTAGCTTCTGACGTTTTCCTGCACAAGATCCCTTCCATTTTCAAATTTAGCCTGCCCCCGAACGTGAGTTTCCCTGTTGTACCATAACGGGCAGTGGAACTCTTTGCCATTTTCATTACTTTTATACTCCAAATGTTAAGTATGAAATTTAAAACACCCCTGCACTTTTCCGGGGTTCTAAAGTTGGGCAGGAATCATTTGAAAAATTTTTTCACCTTGTATTACATTTACAGAAAAACCTCCCCCAGTTTTTCTTTCCTGCACATCTTTGTCGGCGGTTTTTACTGTCCCCTCGTCACTGCTTTCAGATGATTTTTCGATGGTATGTGCATAACTAATATCAGGGCACATTCGTATTTTACACACTAACATCAATAGAAAACATAGTTTCCCTGTCTACACTGTCACTTTTTTTTTCAATATTATTTTTTTTTAATTCAGAAGATTTTTTCCCGAGGATTCTTATTTTCCCAGGGCCCTTTCTTGATTTTTTCACCATGGGGTTTTTTTTGGCTCTGTTTTCCCGGATGGGGGAAACCCCAAAATTCCTGGGGTTAATAACGCACATGGCACGGGGGGGGTTAGCAGGCTGGGCATGCCACTCCACGCCCATGGGTACCCCTCCCTAAAGCACCTCTTACGATGCAAAATTTTTGCATGTGGCCGAACCCTGGCATTTCGACCCCAACCCCTAGCTCCACAGTCGAATGGAGTCGGCTGTATGATCTTCCAAAAATGGGATCTTAGTTGGGGCTGTTTCCCCCTCCATCAAGAGATAATATTTTTAAAAGGGTCCCCTCCTTGTAAATCCCCCCGGGGGTTATAAAAACCGGGAAGTGCAGCGTTTCCCTGCGGCGGCCCTTCGAAAGCGGGAAGGGGAAATTCCCGTTTTTTTTGCTTTGGCTGATATTTTGTTTGCCCCCGAGGAAATCCCCGCGAAAGTTCTATTAACCTCGGGGTAACGGCGAAAGGATATCCTTTCCCCCCTGCCCCATTTTGTATGGGTACTCTTAAAGGGGGCAGCAGCTGGCTGACCTCAAAAAACCCCGTTTTATCCAGGGAAAAGGCGTGTCCTCCAAAAGGGCCCCGTCTAATGGGGTGATGGGTTTGCTTTTTTTTGGTCTTTTCCCCCGGCTGGTTTGTCAGTCAATTTGCTGGAGTCACGGATGTTGTCTTCAATTCTTCTTTTTTGTTGAACGATTTGGAAAATCCCTTTTATCGCTGGGGGTCGGCATTTTTTCATACCCCTATGCTCGTGGACTAAACCCCCCAAGGTTAGAGGACTGAGGGGGTGTAGTTGCATGTGGGCCCCCCAAGCTGTTCCCCTCCCTCCATATGAGACAGCAAGGAGGTGGTTGCCACTTCTGAGGTTTTTTAACCCCTGTGTAGGCCCCATCCCTAGCCAATAGCGCCGGACCGGGGAATGCCTGATCTCCCCTGAAGAAGGCCGCCTTCCCCCGCGAAAACGCACGTGGCGAGCCTCTTCCCTTATATTTTTTTAAAATTTATTTTTATTATTTTTATATAATATTTGATTTTGTCGTGTACTTTCCTTGATTTTAACGGAAAAAGCCATTTTTTTTTAACGTTTTTTATGCACTCTTTTAACCCGGGGGTAAAAGTTGCCAAAATTTGTTTTTTAGCTTGATTAAAACTTTTTAAAATTAAAATGCTTTTTTATAGGGGTAGGGATTTGTAACCCCGTGTTTAGCAAAAAGCTATCATTCTTCGGGGGGAAAAATGCCACGCCATCTAGGGAAAAGACCGAAGTAGTTCTTCCCGGGCTAGTTACTAGCCCACTAAAAAAAATCCTTGCTGGGGTCTCTATATATAGCCCGGGAAATAAAAGGGGGGGTAGGCAGGGGATATTTTTAAAAACGTCAAAGCGGCCGATGTACACCCGGTGGAAGCTATTGACGTTGTTTTTTTTTTTTTTTTTCCCTGCGGCGAAAAGGACAGGTTTAACGGCAAAGTGGGTATTTTTAATTTTTTATTTTTTTGTAAGAACTGAGTGCTCCCTTGTCTTTTTTTTAGGTTCGGGTTTCCCGTATTGTTTTAATGTTTATATTTGGTGTTACCTGTTTTGTTTTTTAAAAATGTTTTAATAAATGTATTTTGAAGATTCGGATAAATTCCCCCTTTTACTTAAACTCTCTTAAGAGACAAATGATCCATACTTGGCTACCTTAAAAGAAATTTGACCACCTTTTCGGCCTTTAAAAGGCTGACAGCATCCCCTGGGATTTTAACCGTTACCAGACTAAACTCTTGTTGTTGGGGGGGGGTCTTTTTTCCTTTTCCAGCAGTTTCCCTTTTACATTTACACCCTTACCGTCTTCTCTTTGGGTACCTTTATTGTTCCGGACGTATTAACCAGGTGGTGGCAGGCTAATACCAAATTTTAAAACGAGGGTAATTAAAGTAAATTAAAGGCCCAATCACTAAACTACCATCTTTTTTGGGGTCCAGCAGGTGGGTGCAGACTGTAAATTGCTTGCCATTTTGGTCTCTTTCAGTTAGAACCAAGGCAGGGATAAATTAGGAATGCTAGATCTCTTTAGTTTTAATTCCCAATATTTTTATAAAAATCCCGGGGAAAGAAAGAAAGCGTTTAAGGCAAGTGAAGCGGGTGCAAAAGGAAAACTAAACCTTAGATTCTAGTAAGAAACTTTTCCCTTTAATTTAACCGATAACAGAAACGAGGGAACAGGGACCTCTAAATGTACGAAGAGTGAGGGCCTTTTGCAATGAGCGGGAACAACGTTGGCTACGTGACGGAAATTTGAGAATTTTTTGAGAGAGATACCCCCCAAAACTTTTTAAATTTTGCCCCTGTCACGAAAAAACGGCTATTGAGTTTTCTAAATAGAGAAGATTCGGTGCCTAAATTAAAAAGGGGAAAAATATCGGCAGCCTTCCCATTAAAGCAACAGAAGTAGAATTTGGTTACGGGCCTAGAAAATTTTATTTAAAACCTGCAAATGATGAAGCGTATATTCGCGCAGCGAGAGTTTCGGTAGAGGGCCAGATTTGATTTTAATTTCTCCGTTTTGAGGCTAAGAATGGGATAATTTCAAAGCTCGGGCAAGGTAAAAGTTCGGGGGACTTGCTCAGTACTAAATTTTTTAAACTTTTTTACAGGTTCCCAAATTAAAGCATAATCGCACCTTTGGATTTTTCTTTTTCGATTGGGGGATTATTTTATAAAGGTCCCGGGATTCCCAATAGCCGTTGGGTGTCCCGGATAAATTAATTAGAAGGGGTTTTTGCAAGGTTTTCCCCCTTGGCTAGGGGAAGCATATTTTTAAGGAGATGAGAGGTACCATCGCTGTTATGCAGAAAAACGGGTTGTGGAATTAGCATTCATGCTAGGGAGGGACCTAGTCCAGGAAACAAATTTCAGGGGCCGATGGTTTAAAGGGCGGGTCGTTTCAGTGAAAGGTACTCCCAATATCACCAAAGAAACAGTCAAAACACGGCAGTTTGCGGGCTACGCCGGGAAAACCCTGCAGTTTTTTAAATTTTTCACAGAGCCGGCATTTTGACGGCAGTGCCCCTTTCAGCCGCCTCACGGCGGGGCGAGGTTTTCACCAGCAGGGGGAATTACTCAGGAAGGCCAGATGAGCAAAGATGGGGATCAGAAAACCAGGAAATCTCGGGTTTCCCCAAAAGAAAACCATGCTGGAGAGTAAAATTAAAGGGGTGCCCCTCTGGTTGGGGCTACATTTTAAAGGGGAAGATCTGTACATGTTTTGTGGATACTGGGTCGAAGTGACCATAAAGGGGACATGTGAGAAGCTAAATATATCGTTGTCATCCTATTGAACGAACTTTTAAAGGGTCCCCAGGTTTTTGTATTAAATGGTTAGGTGAAGTTCATGTAAAATTTTCTATAGAGGAACGGTAAAATGTAATCACCCAGTTTTTGTTTTAAGGACATATCTTCCCCCCTGGAGAGATGTTGCGGCATAGATTTTACCCGGGAATTTTTAATTTTTCAGTTATTGCAAATCTCACTCCCAAAATTACGTTTTTTAATAATGTGAGGGTCCCTTTCTGGTTTTTGTCAATCACCTAGGTGTAAGATTTGTGAAAAACTGTAACAATATAAAATAATTTTTCAACGAGTTTATGTGTATCTCGGTCAGGTTTTGTCACCCCAAATCAGGCTGTTTGTCAATACTACGTAAAGCACGAGTTTGAGACCTATCGGGTTATGAAAGGCAGAACACCCAGAATTTCTAGTGCCAAGAAGCTTTAGTTTCAGTAAAAAAATATGCAAATTTTTGGGGTCGAAAATGATAAGCCCCACCCAGTTTTATTGAAGGGGGAAGAAGGGCCAGTGTAAACGGGGGAATATAAAGTAACTCAATCCTTTGCATTTTCCAGATGAAGGGAACCCAAGTAAACCTATGGCTTTGGACGATTTACGAACTTTGATAACATTTGGTTTGGTGATTTTGGCTACATATGAGTTTTTGATGTTTTTCCCCCCGTAAGTAGGATGTGTGTACATGAAAATACTTTCCGATAGGAGGGACCACCCCAAAGAGAAATTGGCCAATTTGGGATCTGTGCGCAGAGGAAATTCTCTATCTTAGAACAGTATAGCGATTTTTTAACGAAGATACTCCTTGGGTGTCCCAAATATTCTCAAAATATTGAACACAGATGAAGGCCCCCCCTTCAAACAAGTGGAGGCTACAAAAGTCCCGGACCCATACGACAAGAAGTGAGGAAGTTGGGGGGATGGCTCATTGAGCTTCGCCCTCCCATGGTTACCCCCGTCGTCTTGGTGAGGAAAAAGGATGGAGGCATAAGGTTCTGCATTGACTTCCGCAATCTTAAAAAATTTACCCTAGCTGATACCTCCCCATCCCAGGTTTGAGAGACCATCGACAAGTTGCGGGTACCCACGGGTTTACCCCACTGACGCTAAATCTGCCTCTGGAGTAGAGGGAAAAAAAAGTGATCGCCCAAAAAAAAATGCTTTCTCAGACGGTTTTCGTCTGTACGTTCAAAAGGTGCCTTTTGGTTGCCACGCACCTTTCCCCTTTTCCAGAGGGGTATCAAAGCGTTTTACATCCCGTGTTTGGAAGACACACATTGCTTTTTTAGATGAGTCGTTGTAGCCCCTGGAAGCTTTTAAGAACTAGGGGCCATCTGGACGAAACAATGGGTCTTTGGGAAAGGAGGTTTCAGGTGAACCCGAAGAATGTAAGTTTGCGGTAAACACTTTCAGGTTTTTGGGTCATCAATTACTCCCAAAGGTGGTACTTCCCGATCCGGACAAGGTTAAGGCAATTTCTCAGATGAAGCCCCTTGTAACGTGAAACAAGTTTGAAATTCTTTGGAGCCACTGGGTTTTTTTCCCGGGAAAAACGTGAAAGATACGCTTCTGTACGCTCCCTTTACGCCTTTCGAAAAAACAACAAATTTCCCGGGGTCTGGAAAAAACAGACTGCATTTGAAAATTTTTAAAGGGAAATTGGGTTTAGTCCCATCCTGAAACAACCCGACTTCAACGCACCCCCTTAAAATACACTGCGTGCCTCTGGTGTAGCTATTGGGCTGTCTCATCCGAGAAAGAAGGTAAACCCCTGCTGTATTTTCTTTTTAGGAAATTTACGTGAGGGGGGGAAACAAGTTTTTCCCACACGACATTTAAGCCTTGCAGTGGTTTTAAACATTAGAACCTTTGATCCCCACTTGTATGGTAGGATTTTAAGATAAAAATGACCCTCGCCTCTTGTACACGTTTTTTTCCCAGAGGACCAAAATCATTAAGGGTGACTGCTGAGCATGAGTTGTCTTTTATAGTTTTAAACCTAACTTATAAAAAATGGGGGCTTCCCCTTTAAAGCCTGACCTCTGAGCAGAAAGATTTCCCCCCCTGATAAATCTTTAACCCACAGACCCCTTGCCGCCGCTCGAAAAAGACCCTCTTGGAAAAGAAGTTCGTGTTATTTTCAAAAACGCCGGAGCCTAGGCAAAAGGGTCCCCTGAATCTCAAGGAATTTTAACTAAGAGGTGATCTTCTATACCATTGAAGTCCCCCCCTGGGGGGGGTTTAAATTTGCAACTAGTGATTCCTGTACCAGAAACTAAGTTGGATGTGTTCATGCAGATGTAGCTGTGCCCATCCAGGAATCTTCAGAATACTGTCGCCCCAGGGGTCACATTATTTCCTTTAAAAGTTGGCCGGACGAAGAATATGTCAACTCTTTTTCTTTTTGTCAACGGAGAAAAGGCCCGTGCAGGAAGAAGGGCCCCCCCTTTGCTGCCCTGCCCGAAATTACACATCCCCTGGGGAAGTATGGTGGACTTATAGATTTGCTTGATCTACCCCGGCAATAGGTATGTTTGGCAATTATGATCACTTTACCAGATATCTGCAGTTTATTCCCCTTGCCTAATAAGGAACCCAGACAGTTGCTAACCTTTTATCAAGGGGTATGTTTCCTATTTGGTCACCTCGTTACTAGTTGCAGATAAAGGAAAGAATTTTATAAAAGGTTTTTTTCTCAGGGTGGCAACCATCCAAACTCGGGGCACACTACACGACCGGGATCACCCAGACTAATGGATGATGAGAGAAGCAATAGGGTGGTGAAAGATGCTTTGGCAACCTTGTGGAGAACATCCTAAGGTTGGGGCGAGAAGCTACCCTTTTTTAAAACTTTCCCTCAAAAGTGCTGTGCACGGAGCGTGGGTCAACAACCCCTTTTTCTGATGATGGCAGAGATGGATATTTTTCCACAGGGGGTTTTACGAACGAGATTGACGGCGACGAGGAGAGGCCCCGTGCTGAGGGGGAAAAATTTCGAGATGCAAAGGTAGCGCCAAGGGGCTGCAAAGGAAAAGGCCCCAAAAGGGAGGGCCGAGACTACAAACGAGACGGGCAGAGATTCGACCCAGCGGGGGAGACCTCGTACGCTACGTATTTTCGTAAAGGTGGTTTCCCGGGGCATGGGGGCCCCAAAAGGAGAAAACCTGCCAGGGTTGTGAAAAAGCTTGGGGCCCGTGAATTTCCCCGTTCGAGAACCTGACCCTCACACAGCGAGGGAATTATCATATTTAATTAAATGCGTCCCTTTTGGCCCCAAAAGAGAGATTGTCATCCCCGAGTTGGACTCCGAATAGAAACGGGTTAGATGAAGAGAGGGGGAGTAAGGTTAGACGAGAAAGGCCAGTAAAACATTTTTTAAGGGGGGCTGTCGCAGATTACGGGGGGTCCGTCGCAATCTTGGGGGTTATCCCAAAATTTTGTTTTGGTTGTGCACTCCGTTTTTTTATTATAAAATTTTTGAAAAACCCTTAAATTTCCTGTCTGCATAAGACCATTATTAACTGTCCTTCTTTCCAAATTTGGGCCCTTTTTTCGCTCAACAGGTTCAGTTCCAAATGACGTTAAGAACTTTTTGGGGGAGGAGTTTGTGACCATTTCCTAGCAAGTAGCGCCCGGAGCCTGGGGAAGGGCCCGAGTCTCCCCTGAAGAAAGGCCGCCCTTTCCCCGCAAAGCATGGGCGATGCCTCTTCCTTCTACTTTTTTTTAAATTTATTTTTATTAGTTTTATTTTATATTTTTATTTTGTCGTGTACTTTTTCCTTTATTTTAACGGAACCAAGCCCTTTTCTTTTTTAAATTTTTTTTTGCCTCTTTTAAGCCGGGGTAAAAGCTTTCCCAACTTTGCTTTAGCATTGATTAAAACTTTTTTAAATAGTTCAAATGCTATTTTTATAGGGGGTAGGGGTTTTTAACCCGTGATTAGCAAAGAAAGCTTCTTCTTGCGGAACCTGCCACCCATCTAGGGAGAGAGACCCAAAAAATTCGTTCCCGGGGCTAGTTACTAGCCCGCTAATAAAAACCTTGCTGGGGTCTGCTAATTTTAGCCCGGGAAAATGAGCGGGGGTAGGCAGGGGATAGGGTTAAAAAATCCTAAGCGGCCGATGTACACCCGGTGGAAGATTGACGTTTTTTTTTTTTTTTTTTTCCCCCTGCGGTCGAAAGGGCGAGGGTTTTAAAAGGCAGTAAGGTGGGATATTTTTAAGTTTTTTTTTTTTATGATAAGAAAAGAGTGCTCCCTTGTCTTGTTTTAGGTTCTGGTTCCGTATGTTTTTAAAGTTTAATTTTGGTGTTTTCCTTTTTTTTGTTTTTGAATGTTTAAAAAATGTATATTTTGAAAAATTTTTGAGTAAATTCTTCCTTTTTTTCTTAAAATCTCATTAAGAGACAAAAGTAAAATACTTGGCTACCGGGCAAGCAAGACCACCTTCTATCAGCCCCTTTAAGGGTGACACGCACTCCCCCCGGATTTTTTAAAACCCCTTTCCCGGGGCTAAAACTCTTGTTTTTGGGTCATTTTTTTCCCCTTTTTCACAGATGCTTTCCTTTTTACCATTACAACCTTCTACCGTCTTTTCTTTTCGGTGCACTTATTGTCCCCGGGTTATAAACCCGGGGGTGGCGCGCTAATGACCCAATTAAGAGGGTAATTAAAGTAAATTAAGACCAATCACTACACCTGCAGTCGGGGGCGGGGAGGGGCGAGCACCCGGTACATAACATTACCAGGGTCACCAGCGGGCTGTTCGACAAAAACCCCCGTTCTCGGTATATACTGTATTCGTAGTTTATACTAAACACTGTTTCTTTTCTACATGCTTTGACCATAATATCCGACACACACTCTGGGTATTAGAACAACCCAGGTGAGAGGTTTATCCCCGTAAAATCGATCAGAAACACAGGAGAAAACCAGACGACGTCCTACCTTGGTGTTACTAGGCTATAGAAATGGCAAACTCGTAAGTTAAGTAATTTTTTTTCTACCCGGGCTATCTGCTCAGGCGTGGGCAATCATGATTACAGTTTTACATATATCTGACATAGTACAGTAGTCTGTAACTACTGTAATTGTACTGTAATGAGCATTACGACACGAAGTAAGAATGACCCAAAAATTCGTCAGTGACCACCCTTTGTAAACCTCACTTACTTGGTCTTTACGCATATGTTACTTATGTATACCTCATTTAATTAGTCTTTAGCTGTGTAAGACAATTAGTACTTAAATATTTTTTTATAGAAAGATGATGTTTTATTTTCTTAGAAAGCTGATACTTTATTTTACTATTTTTTGTATTAGGTACTATATATAGTTATATTATTACTCTAATATAAGGAAACAGTGTAAAATATGCGAGTTTACCCTTCAAAGTACAGTTTTTCTTTGTTTCCCCCACAATGCATTCTCTTTAATTACAGGGTACGCAGTTATATTTCACTGTTGCTTGTTATATTAAGGTTCTATAATGGATATTTTAATGGAGAAACCCATATGTATTAATTTTGTTTCTGGAGAGATTCATTTAAGTTCCGGTATTATGCGGATACAATACATATAATCCGTACCTGATAGCCTTTTCTGAGTGATGTCCTACAGATCGTTCGTTTCCTGCGTATTTTCGTCGGCGTCATTTTTGCTGTCACTGTCGTCACTACTTTCAGATGGCTCGTCGTGTGTAATAATAATATCAGATATATCATTCATATTTTCAACATCACTAACATCATTACAAAGCACATTTTCCCTTTTTACACGATCACTTTTGTTTTCCATTATAATTTTTTTCAATTTAGCAATCTCTTGCCTGATGCTTTTTTTCAATTCAGCAATCTCATGCCTGATACTTTTTTTTTTTCTTTTGATTCAGCAGTCTCTTGCCTGAAGCTTCTTATTTCCTCGGCCGTATCCATGTCTTTTTCACATTGTTTCTCCTGTGGCACTGTTTCTGGGATGGGGAATCCCCCTAGCAGTCGCGGGAATTCCTGTGGGTTGCTGACGTCACGCGGCCCTGGTGGGGTGTGGCTGGGGTGGGCATCGCCACTCCGCGGACGATGGGTATGGTCAGGGCAGGAGGGTGGGGCTTGTGGGGGTTTGTGGGGGCATTTTATGGTGCCAGGCCGTCACATCTTGTGCTCCACACCTAACGCACCTCTTCACGATGGTGGCGGTGTCTTCGTTGTCGTTGTCCTTCTCGTTGTTACTTGCAGGGCAGTCCTTTGTCTGGTGAGTCTCTGTACAGACAGCATACTCTGTTTCTTTCCTGCAATATTTAGCATCGTGGCCGTAACTCTGACACTTGTAGCAGACCTCAACCTCTGAGCACCACGGTCGGAGCTCGGCTCTATGTATCTTCCAAAGAATTGGTTTCTCTTTAGGTGGCGGCTGTTCTCCGCTCCATACAATAATGATCCTATTTAAGAGCTGTCCATCCTTATAAATCCTCCGAGCTTTAAAAACACCCGGAAGATGCTGTGCTTCCTCAGCGACAACCTCCTTCGGAAACCTGGTAACTAGGTATTCCCCATATTTTTTTTTCTTTTGGGCTGATAGTCGTCTTTGTTCTGTAGAGAGATCCTCGCAACAGCGCCACGTATTTTTGTTGTTCCCGTCGTACATAGACGTAGCACGAGGATGTCCATGGGTTCGCGCTGTTGGGTCCTTTCTCCGTTTGCTTTCTCGGTCAGGTCCCCCCTAATGGAAGCCGCCTTGCCGCGGTGGGGGGGCTTGAGGTCCCAATGATCTGGTGAGCCGGACCAGAGGGCTACCCATACTGGAGGGGTCCCCAGTGAGGGATGAGACAAAATGGCTTCCTGGTACACCAAGGCCTAAGAGAGGGGATGGTGTTCATTCCATCTTGGACCAGGGAGAACTCTCCCACGTGTGTTTGCCGTGCGTGGCATCCCGTATTACCAGGAGACAGGAGTCCAGGAGGTTGAGCGATGCTGCACGCTGCGCCCTGCAGCTAGCAACACACCTCTTTGGTCCTTTATTCTGGTTAGACGGGGGGCTTGATCAAAGCCCGGTCAAGTAAATCGGCTGGTAAAATATGGCTGGGGTCAAGATGACACTTTTTCCGGTGCGAAAGGCCCCGCACTGCCACATACTGTAATAGTGGCTGGCATTTTTCCCCAATTACCCCTGGGCTTTGGGAGTTTTTTGAGCCCCAACTATAGCTTCCCCTCTTTGGGACTCCATGGGGGTTTGGGGGGGTGAGGAAATGAAGAATTCCAATCTGTATGAGTACTCAAATTTCAAAATCAGCTCTCCCCCTGAGACCACGCAATCCCCCGCCCTTTCCCCTGAACCCCATGTTGCACTTTGGAATCTTTCCACTTCCATAGGGCAAAAATGGGAATCGTAATGGTTCCCCGGCTCCAAACCAGGTAAGAAGGGAAAGTCCCCTCAATCCGCTAAGGAAATCTTACTGGAAAATTGAAAGTATCTCATATATAATACTATAGTGAAGATCTTGGGGGTTGTATCAGTCAGGATCTTGATATTTTTAATTTAAAAGGGAAAATAGATGAGGGTTCAAGGAAAACTCCGCATCCCCCCTAGCAAGAGGTAGCCTGATAGTTGAGGTTTCGTCACCGACAGTTTGCCCGTCTGGTGCGATATGCGACTTTCCCCGGGGCCCCAAATTTTTCTTTTTCTCACAAACCATAAATAGTGAAAGGGAATTTTTTTTTCCCAAACCCTGATAGGTATTCGGGGAGAAACTTTTAGGGAGCTAGAGTTTTTTAATGTATGGCAGAAAACGTTTTAAAAGAAAAAGGGTTTTGGGGAACAGTCGACACCAGCTCTTCTTCAAACTTTTAAACTTACCCCTTCCAGAATGGGTTAAGTTAGCGGGTACCACCTGAGGAAAAACCCTATGTGCCCAACCCTAGCATGCTTCCACTGCCAGGGTTGGGGGCAGGGACAACTCTTGCCGTTTTAAAAAAAATGGGCAACCAAGAGTATGTGTAAAGTGGGTACAAGGGTCATCAAGGAGATGAAAACTGTCCGGGCCCAATTGCTGTACCACTCAAAAAAGCTCATGAACTTTTTTAAAAGAAATTTAAAAGGTGCAAATTTAAAAAGGAAGTATTGGAAAAAAGGAGAAAGAGAAAGTTTTTTCCAGAGAAAAGTGTGTGCCGTGTCTGTTTGCACACCCAAGTATCCTTTTGCTTTGGTTCTAGCCCATCCTCCTTCCCCAACCCGTGCCCTCCAATGTTCATAAAACACACACTCCCCACTTCCCTTAACCCCTCATCCCAAAATTGCTGACATGCCTCGGGTAAGTTTTTCCCATCAAAAACAAATAGGAGTGGGGGGTCTATTGGGAGATCTCCTCCCAAAAAAGGTTTTTGGCCCATCTTTTAAGGCCCCGAGGCCCAAGGGTGGAGCTCCAACGCACCAACCACAGGGGCCCTGTACTGGGCAGAATCCCCCTGAAGTACAGGCTCAGGCACGCCCTTTCCCCAGGAAAAAGGAAATCCTAAACCTGGAAGAGACTCCGCTGCACAACATCCACGGGGGCCTCCGCTGCTGGGCAGAATGTCCCTGAAGAAAAGGGCTCGGTCCTTTTTTGCCCAGGCAAAAAAAATCCTGACCTGCCCAAGGGAACGGGGAAAACTTTCCCACGGTTAAAAAACCATTAAAAAGGTACCCCAGGATCAGGGAAAAGGGAAACCTAAAGGGTGGGGGCCCAAAACCCTTGACCACAGCTCTCCCAAAATACCTTATGAAGAAATAATATAAAAACGGATACCCTGATCAATGGAACTGTAGGGATTCATGCAAAATGGAAGAACTGCAACATTGAAGTTTTCATATAATCCGTTTGTGATGTCAAAAGAGATTATGCCCGGGGAAAATTGTACCTTTTCCCTAAAGGGGATTCAATTTCAAGCCCATTATGGGATTTGGAAATGGACCCAGGGAGGATGCAGTAGGGGAACTCAAGATTTTCCCTTCCAGGCCATCCCCCTGCAGACAACCGGGCAGGTGAAGGCGCAGTGTTGGGCTTGACACGCCCTTACACTGTTGCACCCATCTCCCTTCCCCCACTAATCTGAACTCTATTTGAGCAGTCCCAAACCCCATTTATATACCTTGGGATTTAAAAGGGTGGGCATCACCTCGGGGGAGACCTTTGGCAACCCCAAAGGGGGCCTTAGAGTCCTTGTTTTAAGGTAGATCAGTTTTTTTGAAAAATGACACTCCCCACTTTTCCAAATTCACACTGGGACATTCTCCAATATAGGCTTCAATAGGCTCACCTGTTCCATTGAACTTCACTTGGCGGGTCATGGAAAACCCAAAGGGAAGCGCCCCATTTTTCCAATAATTTTGGAGGAGGTGAATGGTATTCCAGAAAATGGAGTGCAGAAGGGCGACTTAAACATGTGGGCTGGAACATTATAGATAAACTGCAGTATTGCAAGGACTGTGAATGTTTTTCCATGTGTTCAAGAGCTTTAATCCCTTCCTCACAAATTTCACCTGCAGCAGAAGCATCCTTTCCAAAGTAGGGGGCATACCGCGACCCCCCAAAACTATGGTGGTCTGCTGAAGGGCAAAATTTTTGTCAGAGCAAGAAAAGCTGATTAGGCATTTTGAAACGACCCCCCCAGCATTGTAATCTTTTTAAATTAAAAAAAGACCCGAGCCAATAGGGGTGCAAAAGGGGAGGCTAGAGGATGTCGTGGAGACGTATCTCCCCTTTAAACTCGGGGAACCCTTAGCATGGGTAGGGGGCAAGGTTCATGATTTTCTGGAAAAAAGGACATCCAGTCACATCCTACTCTGAAGATAGAGGATAATTACAGACAAAAAAAAATTCGAAAAAGAGCAGTTAATCCGGCAAGATTCCCCTTTGGGCAAACTATCTGCTCGATTTTTCCCCTCTTTGGGCTGAACAGGGAAAAACACCCGTTCGTTTTTAGGACTGCACAGAAACCCATATTTCGCATGGGATGGGCTCTGCTTTGCACTTGCCATAAGACGGCCCAGGAATGATGATATTCCCAAACCCTGATATCTCACTACCAGAGAACTCCCAGACGTTCCTGTTGGAAATTCAAAAGGACTATAGGAGGGCACGTGCCACCACATGGAAGAAGCTTTATCATCCTGTTCCTAAACCCGGCAAAGATGCTTCCCGACCCGGAAATTCGACCAAATTTTCCCTTCCAGCTGCACTGCAAGCGATGGAGAAAAATTTAAATTCAGGGTTTACATGGCTGCTAAAAAAGTGTTTACCCCATATCAATATGGTTTTTTTGAAAAAATTTAGATCGACCCCAGATGCACTTGTAGGATGGAAACTGCATACAGAATTCCTTCGACACCGGGCACATGATAGCAGTCTTCTTGACCTTGAAAAAAGGGCCCCAATACTACTTTGGAGCATGGATACCTGAAGCGTATGACATTTGGGTTTAAAAGGAGCATTCCCACCTTCATACAAAGTTCCTTGCTGACAGGAGTTTAGAGTTGGGGGAGGGAACAGTTTTTTTCTAACTGGAAGATCAGTGGGAAAGGGGGGTTAGTGTACCCTGTTGCCATTTTCTATAAATGACATCGTAAAAGGGTTGTTTCCCAATGCGGTCTTTTTGAATCTGTATGTGGAGGGCTTTACACTGTACTGCTCAGGAGGAACTTACAGGATGTGCAAGGAAACCCTGCAGACTACAATAAAACGGGTTTTACATGGGAAAATATCATGGGTTTAAATTTCTCCAAGCAAGACCAGGCTTAAAATTTCCCCAAACGAGGAAAATTCCCCTCCCTTCCCCCTATTTTGGGCAAACCCACTGCAATTGTTCAAAAAAGGGGGGTCTAATTTTTTACTCAAGACTTAATGGGGGCCTCACACAAACATAAAAGTGAAGGCTACAAAGCGCTTAGTATTTTTGCGGGGTTTTTTCATGTTTTTCTTGGGTGCAGACCGCACAAAGCTTCTACGGGTTTTTCCGAGGCTCATTCTATAAGCTTGATTAGGATGTGAAATTTTTCTCTCAACTCCACTGTTCTCCGGATGTTACCAGTTTAAAGAACCTCGAAAACGTACTGGGGATTTCAGGTCTTCACCTGTGGGTCCCCGTTGCTGGAAATGGAAAACCACCTCTTTCATTACACCGTGCTACATGAAACCGATTTTCTACAAAAGACTACAAAGGATTTCGGGATCTCCTACATCAGATTGGTTTTTTAACCCCCTTTAGGATACCGTCCCCATTGTAGGGAAGAGGGGAAACTTGTGGGAAAAGTTAATTAAGTCTCCCCAAGGGTTTGGCTGTTGGAATTTCCCCCAAATTTCCCCTTGGATAACAAACGAGCGGGTTTTGGGCAAATTGGGAAAAGGGGAGAGAAACTGAAGCGAAATTAGAGAGAGATTTTTTCAGCAATTTTTTAAGTACCAAGGATCAATCAATTATAAGATGGTTCGAAATCTAAAAAGGTGTGGGCTTTGCATCAGTGAGCAGAAGGAAGAATATCTGGCAGTCTTTCCCCAGAACCTCGATCTTTTACGCAGAGTTACATGCCATCCCGCACAGTTTAAAAGACCAGAGATCTACAAAAACCCTTTTGTTTAAAATATTTTCGACTCTCGTTGCTTTGCAAACAATCAAGTTTTAAAATCATCCAAACCCCGTAGGGGGGGGGTTCAAGATTGGCTTGCATGATGTCCACAAAAAAGATAACCTATGTTTGGGGGCCAGCATATTTGGTATCAGGGAATGAACGAGCGATCAAAGGCCAAGGGAGCGCAATCGCCTTGGAGCTCGTTTTCCCTCCCCACCGACCTGAAAACCCCCTAAGGAGTTGTCTTCATGATAGATGGGGGGAACAAAAGGAGGATACCTCTAGAACAAACTGCAGAGATTAGAGATGATCTTTGGGAGGGGGGGACCAGCATCCATCCCAACCGAAAAGTAGAAGTTTTATTAACAAGACAAGACGGGCACACGAGACTGATCCCTGGGCCGATGAGGCTAAAAATCAAACACTTTGGAGGGGTGCCAAAAGGCCCTTAAAGGTCGCACATGTAGTGGAAAGAGTGAACTTCTCAACAAAAACGTATTTTCTTTTCCCCCATGTACACTGAAAAAAGTTTTGGGGGGGATTGTGAATAGAAGGGCTTTTTGTTTTCCCTTTGGGAGGTAATATTTTCAATAAATTTAATTATGCATAAAATTTTTGCAATAATTATATACTTAGAGCATAATATTTTTGCTTTTATTTTAATATATTTATTTTATTTGTCGATATTTATGATAGATTTTTTTAGTTTTTAAAATTCAATTTTCTATCTAACAAAGGGGTTTGCCGCTTGCCTTTGCTGTTGACCGGCAGACAATTTAAAAAAAATCAATCATCAAACTCGGTCAGGTTGCCCGTTTTATTCGGGGTGGTTTTTAAGGGGTTTCCCTTTTGGTCTGAAAAGACTTGGAAAACCCCCGTTATCACACAAGTCGGGATCGAATCCCCACCGTTCATATCCTATGCCGGTGGAATCAAACCCCCCCATGGGTGGAAAGGGTTAAGGCTGGAGTTTGGGACTGGGGGGCCCGGGGGATTCCCCACCCACCCCCCATGGGGAAAAGTGAGGGGGGAGTTGCCCGTCCATTTTAGGGGATTATTCCCTGCAGGCAGGCGCGTGGAGGGTGCGAGCTGCCGGGTCAAGTACTATCACACATACACTTAAAGGTCGCCAACGGTCGTTGGTACAAACACCCTTTTGGTCACCCAGACTCGTATCGTAATTTTTTTACTAAGCACTGTTTTTCTAGCATTCCATGACCATAGTATCCGGACACAATTTGGTGTATGTAGACCCACACACACCATGCACACTCTGGGTATAAGGACAACCCAAGTGAGGGGGTTTATCCCCGTAAAAGTCGTCCGAACACA